>NW_015386992.1:142477-151682 GCF_001527695.2 Protobothrops mucrosquamatus
TTTTTTTTCTTTTCTCTCACTCTTCCACCCCCACCCTGTGTAATTATGGGCAGACAGCCAAGAATTAGTTAGCCAAAGGAAACACTGGAGGACAAGAAACCACAAAACATGAGCCTTGTGTAAACAATAAAAAACCCACTGGATTAGGGGCTACGGAAATACCCACCTAATAGAAATAATGTAAAAACTGACAAGATTAGCACAAACACACACAGAGAAACCATTAGCATAGCAAGCCATCTCCTGAAGACAGGATTAACCTCTTCCTGTCTAAACAAAATCAGGCTAGGAAAATTAGGAAGACATCCTTGTCTTATTGAAATTTTAATTGGATTTTGTAAAGGTTATACAAAATCCAATTAAAATTTCAATAAGACAAGGATATAAGAGTTGGACCACTCACCATGGAAAAACTACTAGCTAGTCCAGAAACCATTGCTGTGTCACTATTCTGTCTGGTTTCTGAAATAAAAATCTACTTTGTGGCAGCTTGCTTCATTTAGTGTCTATTCTTTTTTCTGTGCTGAAGGCTTATTCCCAGCTGGGGAAACGAACTGGAGAAATTTCTTCTCACAATTGCTTTATTCCTTTCTGCCATTGTTTATTGCTTCATCACTTCTTCTTGTTTCTAGCAATAAACAGGTGCAGGAAATAACCTGAGTTCCATTACCTATAGGAACCTGAGATCCTTTACCTATGAATATATATCTTTACATCATGTGTTTCTTATGCACATGAGATATATAAATATGAATGTATCCTTTTGTGATGTGGGGTTTCTCTCATTCTTTGGGAGGAATCCCACCAACACATGTTGATTACTTGCTTTGGTTCCTGTGTTTTGATTCCACAGAAATCTAGTGTCAGAAGTGGGATTCACAACCTACAAGCTGTGACCAGGGAGCAGAGTCCTAAGAGTGCTAAAATCCTGTGGCAGTGGTGATAGATGTAGCAGTGCCAAGTAGCAGCAACATCAAGAAGGAGTATGGGAAGCTGAAGAAGTACCAGGCCTGAAAAAGAAATTAGAGAACACATGGAAATTAAAGGCCAAAGTGGTCCAGTGGTGATAGGGGCACTTGAGGTTGTGACTCCTAAGCTGGAAGAGTGATTTCAGCAGATCCCAGGAACAATATCAAAGCTCTCTGCCCAGAAAATTGCAGTAATTACTAATATATTATGCAGAACCTCAAATTCTCAGGCCTCTGGTTGTGGAATACATATCCCCCCCGCCAATTGGAGTGAGAAATCAATTGATTTACATAATATATTGTGGGAGACTGTTATATAAAGCAAAAGTATAACCAATCAAATAAGAAAGAGCAATCAATCAATCAGAATAGAGCTGGAAGGGACCTTGGAAGTCATCTAGTCCAGCCCCCTGGTCAAGCAAGAGACCCTTTACCATTTCAGACATATGGCTGTCCAGTCTCTTCTTAAAAACCTATAGTGAAGACTTCCGGTTTGCCATCGCGATACTGGCAGATGGATGAAGGTGAGCTCCATCTTCAGCGTCTGGTTTTATCCTGCAGGGAGACCCTGGAAAGGATTGAAAGTAACCCCTGTAGGGGTGATGAGCAAGGAGAGGACCCCCGCTCAATCGCAGAAGGGTGGCAGCCCTGCCGCTTGATCCGGGGCAGCTTTCCAAACCAGTGGGGAAAAGACCGGCCATAGTAATATGGCTCGTCATTAAGCTGCTGACAGCCGAAGTCAAAACTACAACCAAGCACCTTTAAAGCAATGTGGATGAAACTGGGTGAGATCTGATCTTCTCTTTAAGACTTTAAATATTTTTTTTCCTGCAAAAGCTGCCCAAAGTATTTCTCCCCCTGTGAGGAGAGAGGGAAGGGAATTCTTACCCCACCTTCTAAGAACAGCGGTGGCTGACTACCCAGGGGAAAAGAGCAATTATAAGAACAATTCTAATTTAATTGGATGCATATACCTTTGAAATTTGGGAACTAAAAGTTTTCCTATTCTTACTGGAGATATTGGCTTTTATTTAAAAAGAAAAGAAATAAACCTTGAAGAACTATTATTAATATGAGATATTAGGCCTGTTGGGTTAAACAGTAGATTTAGCTAATATTTTAAAATAAACACGTCTTCTAGCTTTGTAATTCTTAGCTCTACTTTTAAAGATTTGTTAGTTTTATTACCTATTTCTACTTCTATTTCTGTTTCTGTATTTCTACACTGATATAGATATATAGTGATTTCATTCTTTTTTCCATCACTTCTTACCTCAGAAGGCCATCAGTTTTTTTTAGTTGTGAGTATAAAAAATCTTGAGACAGATGCTTGTTTCTTTATCATTATGAAATTAGCCTATTTGTACCTTCCAAATCATATGGGACTCCAAGGCAAAATGATAACCTGACCATGACAGCATTGTTAATGTTTCCCATGACATTCAAATTAGAAGCCCTTAGAGCTCTGTGAGTATAAACAGTGGTAGATATTACTGTCTATTTCTGCCTGAAAAAACAGCCAATGAAGTCATGTTACACTGTTCTACTTGGACACCTTCAAGAATCATGTTGTGGACAGGGACATTTGTATACCAAAAGAAGACTTATATGGATGATGATAGCATTGATGGTATCATTTTTGATAGTAATGCCTCAAGTGGCATGCCAGGATCCTAATGTTCAATGTGACCATGATGAGCCTGTTCCTATTCGTTACACATATCATCAGCTTGAAGAAGTGAGCATTGGTGGCATCATTTCAGTGTTCTTGTCATTTTCTGATCCCACTGATTTCAATCAACATCCTTCTGAGAAGCTTCAAGATGGACTTATGTATGTTCCTAATTGACTGATTTTTCAGCTCTGAGTCCAACTGTTCAATTATATGATGCTCAAAACTTTTCCCTCTAAGCTATAGTAACAAAAGCCCAGAAACACCTTTTTCAAACATAGGATACCTTGATGTATTTTCAATGTACATTTTAATTGCTACATAAAAACAGATCAAAAGTCCATTATGACAAATTGTATCTACCGTAATTCATTCTAGGTAGAGAATATAGATTTGTGTACTCTCAGAAGACGTACATAGAACTAAAATCTGAGGAAACTGTATTACCTATGATTAATATTTATTTGATATTACTGGTAGGAAAATTGAGTTTCTTTCTTCGAGATATAAGTCTGGAAGATTGGACATGCCATCTTCTGATGCAGAGCCTTTTAAATCTGTTATGTAATTTTTGTTACAGAATATTTTATCAAAATTACCAGCACATACTGACTTTAGTATTTGCTCTCAAGGAGATCAATGAAAATCCTCAGATCCTGCCCAATGTCACTCTGGGCTTTCATATTTATAATAGCAATTTTAGTCCAAGTTGGACTTACATTGCATCCATGGGGCTTCCCTTCACCCAGGGCCGATTCATTCCTAACTTCAAATGTGGGGTCCCCAAAAATCTGGCTGCTGTCATTGTGGGATCTGATATCTGTCTCCATGGGGCAACTGTTCTGAGCATCTACAAAGTTCCTCAGGTAAGAGTGATGAAGTTGTACCAACTACCTGAACAAGCTTACAGTGCTAGCTTTTATGATAAAGAGCATGGTTCAGATTCTATAGAACCTTTTGATACATACCCATTAAGAAAGTTTGAAAGATTTATCTAAATAGTAGATAGAGAGAAGAATTGGCCTGGATGTATATTTCAAAATAATAGAAAGAAATAGAAAGAAATCAACCTGCACAAATAAAGGAGCCCTGGTGACATAGTGGTTAGAATGCATCATTGCAAGCCTGGAGATTAATCCTGATGGGGCTCAGTGTTGACTCAGCCTTCCATCATTCTAAGGATGGTAAAATGGGGGTTTCTGAGATTGTTTAGGGCAATATGATGAAATTGTAAACAACTCAGAGAATGCTGTAAAGCACTATGGACAGGTATATAAGTCTAAGTGCTATTGTTATTGGTATAAAATCTGCACTTAGGGATCTTGTTACAATAAAATCTCTTTGTCCTTTAAGCTTTGGGAAACCTCCTTTCACTTCTAATCCTGCAAATCTGTATACCTCTCTGGTAACAGAGCAGAGATATTTGGCATTTTGAAGAAGACAATAACTAAGGTGTTTTTTGTGTCTTGGGCATTCAAAGATGCTTCCTTCTATAGGCCAACAGTGTCTCCAGAATATTATGGAAAGATTGGAGGGAGAGAAGGAAATTAACTTTAGAACACATAGACATTTATTTCTTCTTGATTGGATTGGCACAGTACCAATAACATCTTTGGCCAGACTCTGTGTATGTTTGACATATGCAAATATTCCACAATCCCAGGGACCAAATTCAGGTTCAGCTTTAATTTTCCCTTTTCTAGTACAGTTATGGCTTTTTTGTTTTTACATTTCTTTGCAAAAACAATAAACATAATGAGAGTTGTTTCACAAAAATATTGCTTTCATTCCTGTATCCTGGATAGATGTTTGGAAATAAATGCAAATATTTGAATTATCCAATGAAAATGTTCTTTGGATTCTCCAATGCAAATGTTTTTTGCTTCCTTTAGCTGACCTATGGCTCTGCTCCAGTCATGGATAAAGAGACTCAAGCAGTTTTCTTCCAACAAATGTTTCCAGATGAATCCCATCAGCATACCGCCCTCCTCCAGCTATTGCTGTATTTTAGATGGATGTGGATTGGTGTTCTTGCTGTGAATGATGACAATGGAGAGAAATTTGTACAAGAAGTACTTCCCATATTTTCCCAACATGGCATCTGCTTTGATTTCATACAAGAGTTTCCTTATGTAGCTTTTTACATTGATTATAATGAAGTCATAGATGATGGAGTCCAAATATACCACGTTCTTATGACCAGCACAGCCAATGTCATAGTCTTATATGGTGAAAGTAGGTCCATAACATTTCTGAGAATGTACTTGCAATTGGCAGAAGTGGAGGATATACCAAAGAAGACAAAAATCTGGGTTACATCAGCTCAGACAGATTACACTTCAATTTCCTTTCATAAATCTTGGGATATCCATTTCCTGCAAGGTGCTTTATCCTTTGCAGTTCACACAAAGGAGGTTGAAGACTTTCCAAAATTTCTTGAAAGCATAAGTCCAACCAACAACCAGCATGATAATTTTAGGAAAGATTTCTGGGAACAGGCATTCAACTGTTTCTTCACCAATCCTGAAACAGAGAAGTCTGAGAAAAAATGTACTGGACAGGAGAAGCTTGAGACCCTTCCTAAGTCTGTGTTTGAAACACTCATGAGTGGCCAAAGCTACAACATTTACAATGCAGTCTATGCTGTGGCACATGCTTTGCAATCTCTGTATTTATCCAAGTCCAGACACAGAACAATAGTGAAAGAAGGAAAGAAACAATTTCACAATCAAGTGTTGTGGCAGGTAAGATCTAAAGCAGAGAAATGCACCATACGTGTAGTAGCAATATCTGTCCATAAACCTTAATGAATAATATTCTTTTAGGACCTTGATATGATTATAAAAAGTGAAATGTACAACTGATTTACTGAACTGGAATATTTATATGCTCATATTAAAATTATAATAGATGTTCTACAAAACTATTAGCAATAGCACTTAGACTAGCTTAATGTGTTCATCTTTTATCTCAGTGTAAATAAGGATATCGTCCAGGTAAACTAGGACCCCCTTATACAGGTGATCAAGTAAGACTTCATTGATCAGTTGCATGAATACTGCAGGCCCCCCTATAACCCAAAGGGAAGAATTTTAAATTGGAAGCACCCCAATGGGCAATTGAAAGCAGTTTTCCACTCATCTCCTTTCTTTATTCTTATGCAATAATAAGCCTCTCTCAAGTCCAGTTTTGAGATTTTTTTTTCCTTTTGATAGGTGTGCTAATATATCTTTCATTAAAGGTAATGGATACATGTTTTTCATGCACACAGCATTCAAACTCCTATAATCCATGCAGAGATGAAGAGAGCCATCTTTCTTCTCTCTGAATAACACAGGGGCTGCTACCTGGGGTCTAGCTGGCTTGATAAACAACCACTCTAAGTTCTTTTTGATGATTTTTTCCAGTTCGTTCCACTCCCTAGGAGTCATCGAGTACATTTTAGGTTTTAACAATTTCGCTCCTGGGATGATTTCAATTCCAGTCTGTGGGCTGGTGAGAGGGAGTTTGTCTGCCCTCTGCTCACTGAAAGTTTCAGCCAAATCTCAGTATTCCATTGGGAGGCTTTGCAAGTCTGAATCACTGAGGGCGGAGGCAAAATCACGACGTAATCCACATCTTCCACTGTTTTCTTTAGTGATTTCCCCTGTGGGAATCTCAGTTGACCTTCCATCCAGTTGATCATGGGGTTCCAATTTGTTAGCCAAGCCAGTCCCAGAACTAATGGCCACTCCATTCCAAGGGCCACAATAAACGTTAAAGTATCTATGTGGCCACCCAATTCGAAGTGTAAGGTTCTGGTGGCAAAAATGGCAGGCACCCCCCCTGCAACCGAACCATCCAGTTGGCAAAAAGTAATTGGAGTCTTAAGCCTCCTGAGGGAGATCCCCATTTTCCCCACTAGTTCTGGGCTAATCATGCACTGGGTACACCCTGAGTCCAGCAAAGCTGCTAATTTCACTGTCCTCCCAGTGCCAGGTATAGAAAGTTCTAGGGGCACTGTTATGGGGTCAATTGGCCCACTCACCAATGGGTTGTCCTCGTAGTAGTCCTCCGCTGCTCCTGTGTCATCATAATGTGGAGTCGGAGCTTGACCCTCTCAATTGTCATCCCAGAGGAGCTCTACAACTTCCTCGGATCTCATTGTAGTCTCTCTGGGCACGATGGGGTCCTCGGGGGTCTCCCAGCCAGTAGACAATCCCCTCTCTTGGCAGGTATCTTACTATGGCAATCCACGGCTCGATGTCCCTCTTTGCCACATTTGAAGCAGGCGGTGCTGTGAGGTGGGGCAGGCAAAGCTCGTGCAGTCTCCCCTCACTTCTTGGCCTGCTGCTTGAAGCTTGGTCTCACCAGTTGATGTTTGCATTGATCAATCTCCACTTCCTCAGCTAGCAGGTACCAGTCATACAGCCGCCCTGGGCTCCATGGGCTACACAGGCATTATACAGCTCTTCATTGAGTCCATCCTGGAAACAGCTTACCAGGTTGTCCTCCGGCCAGTGCAGGTGACTGGCCAACTCTCTGAACTCTTTGGTATACTCAGCGACTGGTCTCCTTCCTTGCTTCACTGTCTTAATCCACTCCTGTGCTTTCTTATTGGCCAGCCGGTCTTCGAAATGCCTGCAGAGTACGGCCACAAAACAATTGAAGTTTTTCCATTCAGGCACATTGCAGTTGTAAATGGTCATCATCCAGTCAGCTGCTCCACCTTCCAGAGCCACGGTGACAACACGAACTTTCTTGACATCGGTAGGCAGTGTTCTCCCATAGATCTGCATGTAGGTGAACACTTGTGCCAGGAAATACCCCAATCACTTTGGGTCTCCATCAAACTTCATTCCAATTGGAATTGGTTTCAGCTCAGCTGGCTGAGGTCTGCTGCTGGCTCCTTGACATGGACGACCCCACCACTGTGCTGCCTCCTGGACTCCAGCTGCTGCCGTCTCTCAGACCTCTGATTCTTCCTCCTCCGATTCCCTCTCCAATTCTTCTTCCGACTCATGGCTTTCTTTCAGCTGCAGCTTAAATTCATTGAGGGTCTTTTTCACATACTCCATCACTGCTTCCATTGGTCCTGATTTTAGTTCCTTCTTTTCTCCATCTTTGTCGGGTGGGGCAGGCTCTGGATTCTTTTTATTTGCTTTTTTCTTCCCTCTGCCTTGAGTAAGAGTGACTTTTGGGGCTTTATCATCCCATCCTTCCTTCTTACCAACCCCGAGTGACCATCTGGTTCGATCTTCTTCACCAGAAGGCCCGGCTTCTTCCAGGTCCCTGGAGATGCTCTCATCAGCTTGTAGGCAGAGGAGATCTTTGGAGCATTTCTCTGCCTGGAACTCCTCCATGTAGAAACAGTTTGTGATTCCCCCAGTAGGACAGCAGCTTCTCCAGGTTGAGTACTATGCATATCTCGCCTTACTTTATAATAATAATAATAATAATAATAATAATAATAATAATAATAATAATAATAATAATAATAATAATAATAATAATAATAATAATAATAATAATAATGATGATGATGATGATGATGATGTTGGAAGGGACCTTGGAGGTCATTGAGTCCAACCCCCTGCTCAGGCAGGAAACCCTACACCATTTCGGACAAATGGCTGTCCAGTCTCTTCTTAAAAACTTCCAGTGTTGGAGCATTCACTGCTTCTGGAGGCAGGTTGTTCCACTGGTTAATTGTTCTAACTGTCAGGAAGTTTCTCCTTAGTTCTAGGTTGCTTCTCTCCTTGACTAGTTTCCATCCGTTGGTTCTTGTCTTGCCTTCAGGCACTTTGGAGAATAGCTTGACTCCCTCTTCTTTGTGGCAAGCCCTGAGATATTGGAATATTCCTGCCAGCTTGGTGTCATCTGCAAATTTGATGAGTTCCCCATCTATCCCCTCATCCAAATCGTTGATGAAGATGTTGAAGAGCACTGGGCCTAGAACAGAGCCCTGGGGCACCCCACTGCACACTTCCCTCCATGTAGGTGTGGTTCCATTGAGGACCACATGCTGAGTACAGCCGGTCAGCCAGCTACGAATCCATCTGGTGGTGACGCTGTCTAACCCACATTTTTCTATCTTACCAAGTAGTAGGTTGTGATCTACTTTATCAAATGCCTTACTGAAGTCTAAGTAAATTATATCCACAGCATTCCTCTGATCAACTAATTTTGTCACTTGGTCAAATAATGCATTATTAGGGGTCAGTGACAGTAGGGAAATCAAGGAGAAATCTGGGGAAAATCCCGCAGAAACTGTATAGTTAAGCAAGCAATATTCCTCCTCCCACCAAGTCATAATTTCCTTTGGAAATTCAGCCAATCCACAGGTGGTAACTGGCACAGTTGGCACACATCTCAAGGTCTTCTCCAGCTTTCGTTTCTCTGTAACCATCTCCCTGATAAGGGAGACACATTCCTTTCTCAAGGATAGAGGCAGGATAGGAAAAGTAGAAAGCGAAAGTAATCCCAAGCTCCCCCTCCACTCAGCGGAATGGCAGGCCCCCAAAGTATAATATATATGCAAGGGAAGCACAGAGGTTTTGGGGACCTGACAGTGTTCCTTTTACAT
>NW_015386992.1:151782-164883 GCF_001527695.2 Protobothrops mucrosquamatus
ATATATATATATATATATATATATATATATATATATATATATATATATATATATATATATATATATATATATATATATATATATATATATATATATATATATATATATATATATATATATATATATATATATATATATATATATATATATATATATATATATATATATATATATATATATATATATATATATATATGCACTAATTGCCACCTGAAAAGGCCCTGATGAAATTATCAAATTTATGAAGATTGAAATGGAGAATTCTTGTTAAGACAATGGAATCATCCATACATTAGTCATTTACATGTACAGGGAGTCCCTAAAAACACTTTCCTGCTTACAAAAGGCCAGCATGATTTGGGCCAACTTGACCTCCAGAGAGAGAAGGTTCCAGTAGAGGGGTACTAGATCAGAAAAGGGAGATCTTATCGACTTTAAGCATTCTTTGGCTGATGGAACTTGAAGCATACTCCTCCTGGCTACCTGGATTAGATTGAAATAACTGGGAAGAGATGATCTCTCAAGTAACCTAGTTCTAATCCGTGAAGGGCTTTAAAGATGACACCAACACCTTTAATTGCACATGATAGCAGACTGGCAGTAAGTAATCAAATCCTAATACGACTTCTGGAAATATAAAGCTTATTACAAATAAGGATAATTTTAAATTCTTATAGTCTTATACATCCCAGTATTTCTCATGTGTTTAATCTATGGTCATCTAGCTTAAATAAGTATAAATTGTATTGGACTATAAAATGTAATTTTGTAGATTTTTCACTTCTTTTAAAAAAAATGTAATTCTATGCTTATACATTTGTTCTTTATTGTATTAATATGATGCTTTATTTCAACTTTTGTTTTCAAATGATTGTTGTATTATTTTATTGGTACTAGTCTACCACCAAAATAAAAGTAAACAAGAAATATCCAGTATAAATCCTCCCTTCCTCCTTTCGTTTCTCTTTTTATCTCTGTCATTATATTTATAGCTTCATTCCTTTCTGAGAAGTGTCTCATTCAACAACAGTGTTGGTGAAAAGATCTCTTTTGACAAAAATGGAGGATTCATTGGCGGATTTGATATTATTAACTGGATCACATTCCCAAACCAATCTTTTATTAGAGCCAAAGTTGGAAGAATAGACCCCACAGCTCTGCCTAATAAATTTTTCACTATCTCTGTGGATTCCATCACATGGCCAGTAGGATTCCCTCAGGTTAGATGTATGAATCTAGGTTTGTCTGCCTTCATTTATACAGCATAAAAATATCTCTCTATTGATAGAAAATTCATAGCATCATCTCTTGTTTAACCTCTATAGACATCCCTTGTGGAAAGAAAAGAAATCTGCATGAATGTATACATTTAAAATATTCGGTATAGAAACATTTGTCACAGTTTTCCTTATATGGATTATACCAATATTCTCAACATGGAGCTGCCCTTGAAGAGAGTTCAGAAGCTTTAACTACTGCAGAATGCAACAGAGCTTCTAGTAAATGACTAGTTTATTTGGCATATATCATTATTCTGTGAACGCAGTTGGTTGCCAGTCTCCTATCATGTGCAATTAAAGGTGCTGGTCTCATCTCTAAAGCCCTTCATGGCTTAGAACTAGGTTATTTGAAATATAATCTCTCCCCAGTTATTTCATTCAGGCAGGAGGAGTATGCTTCAAGTTCCATCAGCTAAAGAATGCTTAAAGTCTATAAAATCTCCCTTTTCTGCTCTAGTACCCTTTACTGGAACCTTCTCTCTCTGGAGGCCCAAATCATGCTGGCCTTTTGTAAGACTCTAAAACTCTGGTTCCATGCCCAGGCTTGGGGCTCTGACTGTGTGAAGGGAACTCTTACTTACTTGCATGAGTGATTTAGGTTTGATATTTCTTGGCTGCTTTGCATTTTAATAATGTTTATAATGCTTTAAATTCCTATATCAAAAGATTATTATTATTTATTTCTTGATAGGCACCACCTTTTTCTTTGTGTAATGATCCTTGTAAGGCAGGATACAGCAAGGTCAAGAAAGAAGGGGAGTCATTTTGCTGCTATGATTGTCTTCCATGTCCAGAGGGGAAAATATCAAAGGAGAAAGGTAAGGATGTTCAAAATATAATGGGGCTAAGCATACAGTACCTAATATAGTGGCACCAATTGCCATCTTAAATGTCCTGATGAAATTGTCAAATTTATGAAGATCAAAATTGACAATTTCAATGGACAATGACACTGTGTATAAGCCAGAATATATATTGGTATTTTTCCAGAATAAACATCTCTCTTTTGTTCTTTTTCAGACATAGATGACTGTTCTCTGTGCCCAGATGATCATTATCCAAACCCTGAAAGAAATATATGCCTTCCAAAGCAGATCAGCTTTTTATCCTATGAAGAACCCATGGGGATCAGTCTTAGTGTCCTTTCTCTTTGTTTTTGTTTTATGACAACTTCGGTGCTTACAATCTTTACTAAACATAAAGATACTCCCATTGTCAAAGCCAACAACCGGAATATCACCTACTCTCTCCTTGTTTCTCTTCTCCTCTCTTTCCTTTGTGTGTTTCTATTTATTGGGAGACCTAACAAAATTCTGTGTGTCCTTCGTCAACCAGCTTTTGGGCTCATCTTCTCTGTGGCAGTTTCTTGTGTATTGTCCAAAACCTTTGTTGTAGTTCTAGCATTTATGGCCACCAAACCTGGTTCCAAAATGAGGAAATGGGTAGGTGGAAGAATGGTCACTTTTATTCTTTTTTCCTGCTCCCTTATTCAAACCACTATTTGCATAGTATGGATAACATTTTTTCCACCATATCCAGATTTTGATGTGCACTCCATGCCTAAAGAAGTCATCATGGAGTGCAGTGAGGGATCAGTCATCATGTTCTATTGTGTTTTGGGTTTTATGGGCTTCCTGGCTATGATCAGCTTCTCTGCTGCTTTTCTAGCTAGGAAATTACCCGATAGTTTCAATGAAGCCAAATTCATCACCTTCAGCATGTTGGTCTTTTGCAGTGTTTGGCTTTGCTTTGTTCCAACTTATTTAAGCACAAGGGGAAAATATATGTTGGCTGTGGAGATCTTCTCCATGATTTCATCCAGTGCTGGCTTATTAGTGTGTATCTTTTTTCCCAAGTGTTTTATCATTGTGATGAGACCTGAACTTAACAATAAACATCAGTTAATGAAAAGAAAATTATAAATCATCTTTCTTTATATATGTGTCTGATAATTTTCCAAGTATACATTTAAGCCAGAGAGTATATGACACAGTAGAATGGGACAACTTGCCACAGCCAACATGCAACAGCCAACTCGTTACGGTCAACTCATTGCAGGACAGCTCACCATGGCCAACACACCATGGGACAACTTGCTGGTAGCCAATTCAACTATTTAATTGTTTAAAATAATTAACATTTATTTAAATTTTTATCATTCTCTTTTCATTTTGTCCCTCCTTTCTTTAATGATTCTATTCCACTATTTCTTCGATATTAATATAATTCTTGTCCTGCAATGAGTTGTCCTACACTGAGTTGGCCACAGCAAGTTGGCTGTGACAAGTTGGCTGCAGTGAGTGGTCATAAACCCATTACATAGGACTACTGTTTTTCAGTCTCTGCCCTATGAGAAAAACCCTCCTCTCTATTATTTGGATGGCTCTGAAAAGCTTTTTCTCTTAGATATTTAATTTATTATGTATATTTATTACATGGTACTCTGTATTAAAGGCTAATAATGATTTATTCTATTGCTTGTGTTTGCATTATATTAAATTCCAATAAGACATGGTCACTTTCACCCAATGTTCTGGAAACTTCCACCCTCTCTATCATTTCTTCTCTCTTAGTAAGAATTAGCTCCATTATAGCAGTTCCCTCCTTTACCTTTTGGATGAGAAAGCTTCTCATTCTTCACAGCTTCTGGAAACAGATTGTTCAACTGATTAATTGTTCTAACTGTCAGGAAATTTCTCCTTAGTTCTAGGTTGCTTCTCTCTTTGGTTAGCTTCCATCTGTTGCTTCTTGTCCTGCCTTCAGGTGCTTTGGAGAATAGCTTGACTCCCTCTTCTTTGTGACAGTCCCTGAGATATTGAAACACTGCTATCATGTCACCCCCTCATCCTTCTCTTCATTAAACTAGACATACCCAATTCCAGCAGCCTTTCCTTATATGTTTTAGCCTCCAATCCCTTAATCATCTTTGTTGTTCTTCTCTGTACTTTTTCTAGAGTCTCAACATCTTTTTTACATTGTGGTGACCAAAACTGGATGCAATATTCCAAGTGTGGCCTTACCAAGGCATTGTAAAGTGGTATTAACACTTCATGTGATCTTGATTCTATCCCTCTGTTAATGCAGCCTAGCATTGTGTTGGCTTTTTTAGCAGCTACAGCACACTGCTGACTCATATTTAAGTGATTGTCCACTAGGACTCCAAGATCCCTCTCTACTACTCTACTACTACAGTTATCTCCCACTTGATGCAGAGTTTGTCTCCCAGTTGATGTCAGGGTAATTAAAGTCACCTTTTGCTAGTGTGGTATATTTCCTACATAGTTTGGTTAACTGATTAGCAAAATTAAATTATCTTTATTTGGCTATAATTTCTTTTTTAAAGTATGACCTTAAACCCAAGAATACACTAAGACAGAAGCTTGTCCACCCCAAGGATAAAACACCCAGACACAAACTGAGCAACGTGGTATATGCAGTTCAATGCAGTGAGCCATGTTCAGATCTATACATAGGGGAAACAAAACAACCACTTCATAAATACATAGCATAACATAGGAGTACAAACCAATCAGGACAAGATTCAGCAGTCCATTTGCATTTAAAAAGAAAAGGCTACTCTTTTGAAGATAGCAAAGTTCACATTTTGGACAGAGAGGATTGTTGGTTTGAAAGAGGGGTCAAAGAGGCCATCTGTGCCAAAATTGAACAGTCCTCTGTCAATAGAGTAGGAGGAATACGACATCATCTATCTCCAGTCTACAACAGAATTCTTTCAGCAGTTCTAAGAATGCTCCAGACCCATTTGCACCACTCAGGTGACCTTGAGGACACAGAAAAACCTCCAAGTGGCCTCAACAATTCTCTCAAAGAATGCAAATGACTAACTGTCTGCAAGGAATATAAATCCTTCCATTCCCCATCATCCAGTCAGAGCTGAGGAAGTGTCTTGGATGAGAAGCAAAATGCCTTCAAAGAAAAACAAAAAAGTCCAGTTGCCTCTTGAAAAAGCACCTTTGGGACAACCATGACCTGGATGACTAAGAATCTCCAAAGACCTTTCTATTTGTATTTTATCCTATAATGAACTTTAGTAGATTTTTTTAAAAAATATATATAATTCACACTAAATCATTTATCAGATTATTTGAACTCATACTAATCATGATTCACCTTTATCAAATTAACAAAGATCACACATTCTATTACTTAATTTTTTCTATCTGTGCTTTTATCTAAGCATGTATATATTAAAAATATTTCCCCCACTTTTTATAGATCATTCTCTGCCATTCTAAAGCAGACGTGAGAAATTTCTTTTCATATTAATAATTTCCAAAGATAGATATCCAAAGAGATAGATATCATTATTTTCTCTATAATTATCAAATTAACTATGATTCCCACTACATTGTCTCCAGATTTCTGGTGTCAAGTTGAGTCTATTATTTACTACAACAATTAAACCTGGGTCTGAATGCTCTGTCAGTTTCACTACTGACAAAGAAGACAGCAGCATTCTGTTTTCAACCAAGCTTTCAAGACATTGTATTTGGTGATGCTCAAACTACACTTTTTCCAGTCCAATTCTATTTGAACATCATCCTTCAAATGAACTTCAAAATGAAGTGATGTAAGCTTTTCTTTTATTCTGTGAAATGAATTCTACTCCAACAGTCATTCACACAATATGAGGTAATTTACTTCAAACTGTCAGAATATATTACGTTCACATGTGCCTTCATCTTCATTAACAGATCTACTTTTTCTTATTTGGTTAGTTACTTAGTTCATTCTTATTCACTTAATCATTACATATTTCTGGCTGCCCAACCCACAGTATGACTTTTTATTATTAACAAATGTCAGGTGACTAAGGAATATGCTAATCTTGGAATAATCAATGAACAAATGTGATCAACAACTATGTCTATTATAATTCATTCTTCCTGGGCAAAAGATACTTAGCTGTCTGTAATAGTCACTGTAATGTAAAGATCCCATAGTCAGAAGTCATTTTTTTCACTGACTTCAAGCTACAAAAACAGTTGCTGGAGTTTAAGCAAAAATCATTCTTTTGAAGTTACTTTGGGGAACATGAACCCATCTATACCACAGGTGTCAAACTAGCAATTGCAGCATCCTAGGGTCATGCAACCATCATTTGTGATCTTCCTAGCTGACCTCTGACAAACAAATTAAATGGGAGAAATTGGAATGGCTTAATAACATATGATTCACTTAATGACCACTGCAAGAAAGGTCATAAGCATGGGAGTGATTCACTTAATCACCACATCACTTAGCTATAGAAGTTCTGATCCCAACAGGGATTGTAAGTGCAGGACTGACTACCTGTATGTTAATAGGATTAAATAAAGTTAATTAAATAATAATTACATAATAGTTAATTAGATTAGTTAATAGTTAATTAGATTAATAGTTAGTTAAGTAATGCCTATATTTTCTTCTTTTAGGTGATGGAAATGGAAGCCTCTTAATGTCTCTTTTACAAATTATCAAGATATCTCAAATCTTTCAGTATTCGTACCTAACTTTTAAAAGATTTATATATATAAATCTAATGCGATCTCACATTACTCCTAGAAGCACGAAGCTGAAAACACCAGCCTGAAGATGACGAATGGGACTTCGTCGAAACGTCGCCAACACACTTCCAATTTTACGTGGGAGAAAACCCGAATAACCAAAGACCTACACACACACACACACACACACACACACACATATATATATGTTTTTTGAGGTTTTCACGGGTGTTTATATGTGAGTCAAAATTGAACACTTCAACAACAGAATAATCAGGGAAGCCATTGAAATAGAAAAACGCCCACACAGCATGAATAAAAGAGATGATACCTCCCGCCTACCAGCCATTTGGAAACCCGCCCTTATTAGCAAACGAGTCCCTAACACAAAAAATGACACCAGACCCACACTCACAAATACCACACATGATGTCACAACCATANGGATCACCCGGATCTCTGGGGGTAGTTCGTTCCAGAGGGTGGGAGCTCCCACCGAGAAGGCCCTCCCCCTGGGGGTCGCCAGCCGGCACTGTCTGGCTGACGGCACCCTGAGGAGACCCACTCTGTGGGAGCGTACCGGCCGATGGGAGGTAACCTGCGGCAGAAGGCGGTCTCGGAGATATCCAGGTCCGATGCCATGATTTTTACTCCATATCCTCAAAGTCACATGGTATGAACCATATTTTTTTTCTGGCTTAATGAGTGACATGAGCCACCACCAATCAATTTATCCACCATTGATATTTTATAACCCTGCAACAAATCTCTTTATCAATCATATATGGGAAATGAAAAAAATAATAATCTACCAGTCATAGGACTCCTTCCTCATTAATTGTGAAATTTGATTGCTGCTACAAATGTTGCTCCTTTTATCATATACAAAAACATAACTTGAATCAGTTTCTTTGTAGTAAAAAAATAAGGGTCACTTGAAAATATTTATTTTTACTTTGTCCTTTACCAGTACTTCTTTGACCACATGGACAAATAAATTTAAGAATATGATAATATACAAATACTAAAATAAGAAATTCACTTATTTATGAAATTTAAACCCATCCTTCCTTCCTTCCTTCCTTCCTTCCTTCCTTCCTTCCTTCCTTCCTTCCTTCCTTCCTTCCTCTAGGGCCCATCAAATACATCTTTCTAGGAAATAAGACCCATAGTATGCCACTTTTTTGAACTGATGATACCTTGCACTGAGAACACAGTGACGGCCAAAGGCAGCATCTTTTTGTCAATCATCACTGTCTGGAATGTACATCACAGAAAGAAGGCAAACCAGCAAAAAAAAAACAGTGCTACCCACATTGATCCTTTGAGTTTATATAGAAGGGTAAAATGTTTGTTGGTTTTGAAAGCCACTGGGATCTAAAGAGGAGGTAGCTGAGCTCATAGTCCTAAGGACTGATCCATTTTCTCAGGCTCAATAGATTCAAACTATTCCCAGATATTGAAGCCAGACTGCTCCACAGGCATTGGCCCCCTGGATCTATGAACAAATTACAGCAACTTTGTCTGATAGATGCTAATATAATCAAGAGATGCATGCAACAACTCAGCAAGTGACAAATATGAGCTACAATTCTCTCCATTTATTGCTTGATATTTAAATATTCTGCAATATCAATACATATTTAATTGTTTATAGATTCTCTCATTTAATATCCACTCTTTAAAAGACCAATTAAAGTTATGACGTTATTGAAGGAGCACTACTTCTTTTTTTTTAAAGCAAGTTTTATTAGTTTTTCAAATTTTTACATCCAGATACTTAGGAAGCAGCATGGTGATAGGGTAATCAGACAATAACAAAATCATTCATATATATCTCAGGTTACATCAATAAATGTTCCCTCACTATTTCCCACAAATATTATATCATATTCATGTTAATAAATTTCTAACTAAAGCTCAATCAATCAATACATTTATCAATACTATTTTAATTATACATATCCAAGTCCTGTTTTGGGGTTTTATTTAATTCCAGTTTATATATTCCAATTTAGCCTTTTATAACCAATGTTTAAGCTTTGAATAACCTTAATTTCCTTCATTTCATTATAAGATAATTAACATAACTAAAATACACATATTATTCCAAACTTTACCTTCTTTATAGACAAATATATTCTGGTTCTCATTCTAATAACTCCTCATTTAATAGCAAAATATCTTTCATTATCACAAATCTATTTCCATATAACAATTAAAGTTATAATCTAACAGTTAATTTTAATTCCCATTATAAATCTAAATCCTAAATATTAAAATAATCATTATCTCTAAAAAGCTGCTTTACCCATTAGATGGATTTCTAAATCCCATTTTTAAATCTAACTCTGGCTTTCCCTTTGTTCCAAGTAGGTTTCCTACCTCGGATGTATCTCCCTTCATTCCCACAGCTGTTGTTTGAATCAAGGGAGAACATCCAGTTATCAGTCTTTCAAAAGAAGTGCCCCCTTTGTATTTATTAAGTTGTTGCCCTAATAATTCAAATCTCCATGTTTGGTTTAAAGTATTTATAATCGATTCAGTCTGGTCCTCTTCTTCTTCTTGCAATTTCATCTGAGTAGAATAGAAAGTCATATCCGGTGTTGTAATTGTTGTTTGGTTATCTAAAATATCTGAGTTCTCAATGTAGCGTGTTTGTTGATCAATTCCTGTTGCTTTTGGAGTTACAGGTGCTGTAATTAAAGTCAATGATTGAATATCAAAGTTCTCAGTCGCTTGTGCATGTTGAATAAAGTCTTCTTTGATGTTAAATTGTTCCTCTTCTGTTATTTTTTGGCTTATAAGATGATCGGTTTGAGTCTGAGGTTCAATTTGTAGTTTTGTAAAAATATCTTTGGCTTTCACTCTTGAGGCGATTAGCTCAGAAGCTTCAAGGGTTTTTTCAAGGATAAGTTTATAATTAAGTTGTGGATAGGGTTCCTCCATTTCCATGGTGATTAAAGATAGTCCTTTAGTGGAGGCTATGTTTAGTGAGACTCAGCCATTGTCCACCTCCCCATTTTGTAACAATTATTGTCATCATCCAGCTGTTTCCATGTCTTATCTTTTTTAATAAAGGACAAATCAAAGTAGTCAACAGACACAATTGAAAAAAAATTCAGTTGCTATACCACGTTTCACCACAAGATGTCCCCAGCAGACCACAAAATTTTTTCCCAAATGCCAAATAGCCTTTTATTCAATTAAAACACACACAAAAGACAATATTTTTCCAAAGTTAATAGTTAAAGAAGTTAAAAAAGATATTAAGTCTCTATAATAAAAAGTTTTGGGACCCCAAAGTATCCACAAGACAAAGATCCAATTATTTGGTTGTTGAAGTTAATTGTTCTTTTTTTTTCTTTCCAAGCTTTAAAATCCCAAGTATGCAAACACTGCTGTATTGAGAGCGGGGAAACAAGTTTCAAAGAGCTTTCACAGGAAAGTGGTTAGGGAAAAAGAAAGGTAAAAAGGGGTCTCACCCAAATCCTCCTCTCCTGTTTCATGTGCTTAGCTGTTATTAGGACTTCCGGCTGGTACAACTTGGTGATCGGCCATGTTGATGGCCAATCTTTTCTTCAACGGTCCTGAAGAGCTGCCTCGGATCAAACAGAAGGGCTGCCACCCTTCCGCGATCTTGCGAGGGTCCTCCCCAATGGTGGTCGCCCCTCCAGGGTGACTTTCGACCCTTTCCAGGGTCTTCCGACGAAGGGAAAACAAACAGCGGAGAGAAGCCTCCCCCTGCGTGTCCGAAGGTGTCATGATCTGGAACCGGAAGTCTCATTTAATATCCACACTTTAAAAGACCAATTAAAGTTATGACATTATTGAAGGAGCAGTACTTCTTAGAGATCCTCATAGTTGTGCGCAGTTCCATGGTCACAAAATTAAAATTCAGATACTTGGTAATCAGAGCACAATCATTTATTTATTCATCACATTTTAAAACCAACCATATCCATCACAGATTACTCTGAGTGGTATACCAATAAAATATTAAAGTCTTGTAAACAGTATATAAAAATGGAAAGTGGCAAGGAAGAAAAATGTTAAGGACCCTTTTTGCAAACTTTATCAACTTCTGATTCAGATTGAATCTTGACATCTATACGTGACATAAAAACTAATTCAGAGGAACAGCCAGAAGAAAATTTGAATTTCAACAGGTCAGAATGTACAAGTGTGAGCACTCAGACATTGTTAGTAACATTTCATTGCAGTTAGCCAAAATAGTCTAGTGAAGTATTCTATTGTTCTTTTTATAAGCAATTTTCCTAAAGGGAACCAAAGTTATTGTCACTTGATAGAAAGTTCTAGGGCTTTTAATGATGATGGTGAAGCTATGTTCAAATTTATGTACCGATTCCAGGTTCCAGAAACTCCAGCATGTAATGAATTTTATATTGGAGCAGGGGAAAGTTTGCATTGAATCAATGGGTAAATTGAACTCCATATTCACAATTTTTTCTTTGTTAATTGCTCCTTTGTATTCAAATCAGGTCTCAAAATAATGATGTAGCATTTGGGGAAAAATATGCAGCCCAGTAATCCAGCTGCAGAAGCCAAAATGGAGAAGATCTCCACAGCCACCATGTATTTCCCCTTGGTGCTCAGATAGGTAGGAACAAAGGATAACCAAACACTGCAAAAGACCAACATGCTGAAGGTGATAAATTTGGCTTCATTGAAACTATCAGGTAAATTCCTAGCTAGGAAGGCCACCGTGAAACTGATAGCAGTCAAGAATACCAAAAATCCAAGGACTGTATAAAACATTGTGGTTGAACCTTCATTACATTGCAGGACAATTTCTTCAGCCATGGAGTGTTTGTCATAATCTGGAAAAGGGGGAGAAATTACCAGCCATAGTACACAAATGGTGAGTTGTACCAAGGAGCAAAATAGGACAATTATGTTTGCCAGCCTTTTCCCCACCCATTTCCTCATTTTGGAGCCTGGTTTGGTGGCCATGAAAGCTAGAACCACTATGGTTGTTTTCCCCAATATGCAAGAAAGAGCTACTGAGAAGAGGATGCCAAAAACAATTTGTCGTAAGAGACATTTCACTTGTTTAGGTTGCCCAATGAAGAGCAAAGTGCAAAGTAAGGAGAGTAGAAGGGCAATGAGGAGGGTATAAGTCAGATTCCTGTTGTTGGCTTTGACAATGGGGGTGTCCTGCTTTTTAATGAAGATTCCCAGCATCATAATGGTGATGACAGAAAAGAATAGACTAACAGTGGTCAAAGTGACTCCCAGAGGCTCATTGTAAGACAAGAAGGTTATTTTTTTTAGAATGCAAAGAGTTTGAGCCTTGTTTGGATATTGATTTTCTGAACATTGGAAGCAATCAACTGCATCTGGAAAAAGAAAAGATGATGGCAAATTTCAACAAATAGTCAGGTAGCAGAACTGAATGTTAATCAAGGAGATTGATTTATTCCCAATTGAGCAATGCTTGTTTGTATTTAGTTCCTGGCTATAAATGTGTCAGATTTTAAGATACTTGAATATTGCTTTGCAGTATTTGCCACCCCTTCTCTCGGGGGGCGCGGGGGGAGTTGGAATGTAAGTGAGCGTGAAGGGAAGGTTGGCCACAAGGATGGAAAGAGAGCAGGGAAGGAAGTATTAGGAGAGGAAGTAAATGACGCATGCATTGCCGCGGGTGGATGGGGAGAAGAGGAAATCGTGTCGAACTCAATGGGGAGACCCGGCGAGGGAAAAATCGCCCGAGAGCCCATTAAAGGGCACAGGAGGAGGAGCTCCTATAAGAAAGGGGACAAAAGACCATTGGATAGTAAGAACGAGGACGGGAAAGAAACGGCGGAAAGTGGATCGGAGCGTGCGGGGGGCACAGGAGAACGATGTAATGAAAGATCAGAGGGTGTATGTGCCTCCGGGAACGAAGGGGGTTGGGAAGTGATAGATCGAAGAAAGGAGTGGAGCCGATGGATGGACGAAAGACCCTGCGGAGATATGAATAGGGGGGTGGAAGGAGTGGAGTATGAGAGGATTTTTGGAAGAGGGGGTGATAGCAATGGAATGGCAGTATTAGAGATGACAGGAGGAGAGTGGTCACAACAAGGGGGTGAGTTGAATAAAGGGAACTTGAGGGCAAGTAGGGACGGGGTGAATGTAGATTGTAAGAATGGAGAGAGAGTGTGGAATGAGTTGGAAAGGGAGGAGGAAGGAAACACATGCAGCGCCGCAATTGGAGGGAGAGGGGAAGGGATTAATCTGGACTCGATGGGGAGACCCAGTAAAAGAGGGGTCGATCGAGGGCCCGTTGGGGACCCCCGGACCCCCCGTGAGTC
>NW_015386992.1:164932-178011 GCF_001527695.2 Protobothrops mucrosquamatus
CGGATGGTTTGGAGGGGAAGGATGAAAGGGCTATAATGGATGAAGGAGGTAAGAAAGAACCCCAGATGATCCCTCACGAGGATATCCAGGGATCCCATGGTAACAAGCAGGGAAAGAAGGCAAAACGCTTACACGCGGGTAAAGGGAAAACAGGCACCGCGCAGGAGCGCATATACCGGGGCCCGGTTACGCGCTCGCGCAGCCGGATGCAGGCATGTGAGAATTGTATATAAACCCTTCCAAACACCGCCTCAGCAACCCTGATGATGTCGGGAGGGTCCAACGAAAGCTCGGTTGCCGGTAATTTTAACAATGTTTTATTGCTTTTAAATTGTTTTTAAACTTTTTAATTGTTTATAAACATTTCATCTACTCTTGGTGATCGTAATTATTTTGATACAACATATATATATATATATATATATATATATATATATATATATATATATATATATATATATATAGATGTTTTCTGAGGTTTTCGCGGGTTTTTGTTTGTAGGTCTTTGGTTACTCGGGTTTTCTCCCATGTAAAATTGGAAGTGTCTTGGCGACGTTTTGACGAAGTCCCATTCGTCATCTTCAGACTGGTGTTTTCGGCTTCGTGCTTCTAGGAGCAATGTGTGATCGCAGCTGTTTCTTCCTTTTAACTGCCAGTGGGGGTATGAACTGATTGGGTGGGAGCTTGGCTGTGTTCTGATTGGGTGGAGGTGTGTTCTGATTGGTTAGGGGCTTGGCTGTGCTCTGATTGGATGGGGGGTTGGCTATGCTCTGACTGGATGGGGGTGTGTTCTGTTTGGGTGGGAGCTTTGTTGTGCTCAGATTAGTCTTAGTTGCAGGGGGATTTGAGATGGAGAGCTGCGTTGCTGTTGTTTGGCTTCGCGTTTGTGGTCGTGCCATATCTTCATGGTGGGTGTCAGTTTGCTTTATGTATGGATTGGAGGGGTTTGAAATAGCTACGTTGAACTGCTACAATACATTGTATTCACATATATCTTCATCATCTCTAATTGGATAGTTGATCTCTGTATTCCTTTCTATTTTCTTATTCAATTTTTATGGTTATTCAAGTATGATTTCCTCTCAAAGCTCAATATTCTAAGAGATATGCTAATGTTGTGATAATCTATGAATAATAAGACCAAGATGTAATAATTCTTAAGCAAGATTTATTGGAATGCTTCATATGGCTCAAGATTTAGTTGCTTGGGTTTAATTCTTGCTGAAATCTAAACATTCACAGCCAGAAGTCACTTTTTGCATTAAGTTAAAGGGTAGCAAAATACCATCTCTCCCTTTGATGAAAATTACTGCTTGACATTGTTTTGGGAAGTAAAACGTAGCATCCAAATGGCAGCCTACATATTTTAGGAATACAAAGAAATGAAATGTCATATATGCCAATGTTATTTTTCAATAACAGCCAAGCAATGTATTCTAATAATCTTTATGAAATAACATGATATAAACCTGAAATGTAATATGTGTTGCGATCTTTAACAAAGGTTTTAATATTCATGACAGAGTTGTGTTTCACAGCTACCAATACGTTCTAGCTCTGGTTTTTGCTATAAAGCAGATCAGTGAAAGTCTTCATATCTTGACCAATGTCACCCTGGGGTTTAATATCTATAATAGTAATTTCAGTCCAAGCTGTACCTTCCTTGCCTCAATGAAACTTCTTTTCATGCATAACACATTCAATCCAAACTACATATATGACTTGGGGAACATTCCTATAGCAGCAATTGGAGTACCTGACATCTGTCTCCACATGTTGAACCTTCTGTCTATCTACAAAATTCCACAGGTATTCCTACAATCGTAGAAATCTTTCTCAGTTCCCATTACATCTAGTTGCAATTATTTAAAAACACTGTGTTTGAAACATGAGAAAAGGTTAATTCAAATACCAAGGGAAACATTTCAATATGAGGATAACTCTAGGAGTTCAATGAATCCTTTAAAAGAAATGGTTTGTGATGTGTAACAGAAAGGACAAAAAGGTCCCTTTTTACAAATCATTAAAACAGCTGCAAGTTTTTCCAGACTCTTGTAGCTTACATGGAAACTGATCAAGGCAGTATCTTCAAAGTATCTGTTTGCTGGAATATATGTGCATTCCAAAGCATTACTTTTTAAACTAAATAGCTTTAGTTTCCCTTTAAAAACTGGTTTGGAAAAGGTAGTGAAGGGATTCTTTGGAGTGAAATGGCCTTAGTCATTTGCAGTCCAGAAGGTGGTCATTTTTCAACCTTAATCTCCTTATAATATACTTTGCAAAAAGAGTCTACAAATCATTACAGTCAGCCAGTGCTTTTTTTGTCATAGAATGCACTGGAACAGAGTTCTGGCGCCTTTTTTCGATGGATTTTCCAAGTTTTAAAAGAAACTTTTGAAAATTTGATGTTTGGTACACATGGACTTGAATCGCCCTGTTGAGCGTAGCAGGTTGGCGGCAAAATCATTAAAACTGTGTATGCGGGCTGCTTGTGTGTCAAGTCCAATGCATGTGTATTTCATCCGCGCTGGTTGTGATAGTGCTGTTTGGCTTGTGGCACTGCTCGGCTTGTGATTGGTCGTGTGGTCGTGCGCTGAATGCTTACTGTGGGCGGCGACCATTATGTTTCGTTACACAACTGACATGTGTGGGTGTATGTGTACAGTGATTGACTACATGTGAAAGGTAAATAATTTCTTTATTTTAAAAAAATTGTTGGTGAATTGACAATCTTTTTTAAATTTTTAGTGTAAAAGTCCCAAATTTAAAAATGAAAAAAAATTACTAATTACTTCTCAACCACCGGCCCTGCTAAGAACTGAATATATTATTTTTTAAATAAAAGATTAACAAGATGTGAGTTCCGGCACCTTTTTTCTTACAAAAAAAAGCCCTATTCCCAGCCTTTCAGAGGACCATGAAAGGGGACCATGAAAGGATGGCTATCCCCCTTATGGCATATTTTGCATGATTAATTTAATGACTCCATTTGTGAGTCAGGCAATAGCTTATGTATTAGATAGTTGGTCTTCCATTTTAAGTCATAGCTCTTAGTCTCCAAATTTGAAGGTTTTTTTTAATAGAAGAAAGAATCTGTCTGCTGATGAAAGAGTCCATGTTATAGAGAATGATTTAGTCAAGAACTTAGATAAACTGCCAGTAGAAACCATATCTCTTTAAAAAAATAATCCATGCTCAACCTGATTTAGATGTGTGCTTTTCAAGTTCTGAATATAGGACTAAAGACAGAGTGTCCAAATCTTTATTTGCAGGAAAAGGAAGAAGCTCAGACAATCCAATCCTGAGATAGATATATTTTCCACAAAGTATTTCCTTTCTTTTAACTGAACACAGTAACACAAAGAGCTATAGCATAAACTGAAGATCAGATTACTAATACAGTTTAATAGTATGCAGATTAAAAACAGCACATGAGTTCTACATAATGAGAAATGTCCTGGTTTTTTTTTAAATATTAAAGCTGAAATTCTGGCTACATTATCCAATTCCTTGTAGACTATATGCTTGATTTGCTAGTGGCTATAGCTGACAGTTAGAGCTCAATGTGTTATTTTTGTCATAATTTAGATGATGAAAGATTCTAGTTTCATTCCAATCCCACTGAAAAGAAATAAAAACTTCCAAAGTCTGATATGGAACACTATGTAATACCTTGTATTTTTATTTATTTATTTATTTGTTTGTTTGTTTGTTTGTTTGTTTGTTTGTTTGTTTATAAGGGCCTTTGGGCCTTTTGCTAATCCAGGGAGCATGGATGGAGATGTCTTTTGATGAAAGATGATGAATAGACTCCTGTGATACTTTGACTCTATGATTAAAGCATTCTGTGATATATTCCATCACTCCGGTGAACACCTAATTAGGCCAAAAGATATTTATTCATGTAGTAGGGCTGTATTGCTATTAACCTTCTCATCTTCTCATACTTCTTATCTTTCTACTGGTACCTTATTATTTATTACTTGTTTGTATCTTATGATTAATAAATAATTATGATTAAGTATTTATTAATGATTAATTATGATTAATGGTTTTAAGTATGATTTTTGATCTATGACCTATCACTTGTTGTTTGTATATACACTGAGAGCTTATGCACTGAAGATAAATTCCTTGTGTGTCCAATCACACTTGGCCATTAAAGAATTCTATTCTATATCTCATAGAACTTGTGATCCTAAGCAGATAGTTGTTTTTCTGGCAATTAGCCACAATTACTTTCATTTCACCTCCAAGTCTCAAGGGTGCTTTGTTAACCACCAGTGAAACTAAAACCCAAGATAGAAGCACCTTGTCATTATTTGCTCTATAAGGCAAAGAAGCAGAATATATTTGATGGTGTTCTTAATGCTCTTGGTGGGTGCTGTAAACCAAGCAAGTGATCATTCAAGTTAGGCTGTGCTATTCAGCTGAGAATCTATTACAAGAAAAAAATTGGGCAAATGAAAGACTGCAAACACGGAATTCTATCATGCAAATTAATGAAGCTTTCTGTATTGGTCTTAATGCTATTGTTCAGGGTAGTTTCAGAGATTCCTAACACAAATTGCATTGTTGGTGATCCTATTCCAATTCTTCATAAATATTATCAATCAGGAGATGTCATTGTTGCTGGTATTTTGTCTCAAATCTATATATTTTCAAACACAATACACTTTCATGAAAAGCCTTCTACTGACCTTTTCTATGATACTGAGTAAGATGCTCATGTATCTAAAACTAATTATTCAGAAATGAGTTTGATGTTTGGGGCTGGGGCTGCATTGTATATCCCTTTGTCCATAAAGACTGAAATTGTTTTAGGATGTCTTGGATGTTAATTATGTCCATTAGGATGTCCATTAATAATGCATTGGGAATAAACAGTTCCACTTAATCTGATTCATATGGATAAGTTCATGATTCTGAATTAATGATTTTGGCAGATCAAATTCTCAGTTAATTCTGTGGAAGACGTTTAATGTTTTACATTTATTTATTTATTTTTCTGCAGTTTGCTAATTAAGTTATCTGTAAATTACTTCCTACTTTGGAGGAAGTTTTTGGAATCCCTTATAATAAAATATTGTTTTCTATCATATTCTAAGTTTGCTGCATGAGGATGAGATGTTGAGCAAATATTTATTTTTAATTAAATTTCACCAAGGACAGTCATAAAGTTATTTCCTATTTTTTTGAATTAAAATCTTTCCTACATTTTTTTTTTACTAATGAAGAATCCTGTTTTATTTCAAGATTTTCCTATTCCTTAAAAAGAATTGGAATAATTCAGTTGCACAGCTAAATAAATTTGTTCTGAGTAATGAAATACCTGTACATTTGTGAAGATAATGTTTTCCCATTTTCTTAAAAATATTTAGTCATTTATACTCAGACTCAAAATTCTGATTTTCACTTTTTCTAAAATGAATATCAACAGTTGAACTGATTGCCAATAATTTCCCAGAACTCCAATTAGTCATAATAATATACTGTTTAGTTATTTCAGTCTTGCAAGACTTCTGTGGACATGAAAAACCTTGTTTAAATGCAATCTTGAGAATTATGAGGCTAAATTTTAATCAATGAACTAAATTAAGGAGTGTGGGAGAGAACAATCTGGTAACCCCTGAATTTATAATTTATTTTTTTCTATATGTGCAAAATGGTGCTGTGGAATTTAGATATAATTGCACCAGTAGATACAAAGACAATAATATGATTGGTATTGAACTGTGTATGTAATTAGTTGTACACTTGCACTCTTGGATATTTTCTAATATTAAACAGTATCTTTTAAAGTAGTATCATTTCTATGTGGTGAAAACCAAAATAGATGTATTTTATTTAACACCATTCATTAGTATTCATCTGATGGAAGCTTTGAGTACAATATCTTTAAAGCTATGAATTGAATGAAAGTTCTGTAGCTCTTTTGCTGAAACTAACAAGTTCAAATCAATGTGTAATTTTCATTTTAGCGTGGTGACTCAGCTCTACCAACACATTTTGTCTTTGGCATTTGCTATAAAGGAGATCAATGAAAATCCCCAGATTTTGCCCAACCTCACTCTGGGCTCCCATATCTATAACAGCAATTTTATTGCAAGCTGGACATATCATGCTTCAATGGAAATATTCTCAACACAAGGCAAGCTAATCCCTAACTACAAGTGTGAAACAGAAAACAATCTAGTGTCAGTCATTGGAGGACCTAATTCTGAAGTCTGTATCCACATGACAGCTATCCTGTCTATTTACAAGATTCCACAAGTAAGACTTTCTTCCCATTGCTTAAATTTATATCTATCTATCTATTTATCTAGCCTTTAAGTTCAAATTCTATCCTTTTGAGAACAATTACAGTAGGTTAAAAAATATATATAGCAGTTGCCTTTCTCATTACTATGAACACTTAATGAAACCTGTGAAGAACATAGATTTTCCTTTAATGAGAAATGAACAAATATGTAAAATAGTATGCAAAACTTTTGTTTTTATTCTCCAACATGCAAACAAAACCACTACATTATTCATTTTCAGAATATGCAATTCTGTACTGAGTAAACTAATCACAAATAATGTCAGCATGTTCATTTTTAACTCAGTTCAGTCTGCTGGAGATTCTTGGTTTATCTCTCTTTATTTTCTTTTGAGAGTGATCATCAGAATTTCATTTTTTAATGTGTGTCAGTGTGTTCACAGAAACAAAAGTCAATAAAATTTATCTTTTATCTTATTCCAAAGCATTTTTTTTTTTTTGCATTTCTATTGTATGTTCTCATTTTACATAGCAAAGCATCTGCTTCTCAGCACATTCAGTTTACAGATTAGGGAACCTGACTTCATAATCTCCTTCATGCAAGAAAGTAATGGTATTTTACTCACATATGGAATACATATAATAGATTTATCTAGCTATTAATTCTCTAACACAGTTTTTGTTTATATGCTATAGTTCACTTATGGTTCTGCTTCTGAGATGAATAGGAAAACTCAAGCTATTTTCTATCACCAGATGTTTCCAGATATACACAGACAATATAATGGGATTCTCCAGTTACTGTTACATTTCCAGTGGACATGGATTGGGGTACTATATGACAATGATAACAATGGAGAGAGATTTGTCCAGGATGCACTTCCTATGTTTTCTGAGAAAGGAATCTGCTTTGATTATATAGAAAGATTCCCAGTAATTACATCAGTTAGTGACATTGATAAGATGGTGACAGAGGGGTTAAACATGTATGGTGTTGTAATTGGAAGTATTGCTAACATATCCATTATTTATGGTGAAATTGAGACCATGATATTTTTCAGAATGTTTTCCACATTGTCAAAATATGAAGATGTATCAATAATGGCAAAAGGAAGGGTTTACATTATGACAGCTCAAATGGAATTCACATCATTCCCCTTTCAAAAGAATGAAGACATAGACTTGCTTCATGGTGCCCTGTCCTTGGCAATTCATTCAAAGGAGGTCCCAAGTTTCACTGACTTACTTCAGTTGGTAAATGGTATCTTTGTATTAGAAGATGGCTTCATGCAGGGTTTTTGGGAAGAGGCCTTTGGATGTTTCTTTCCTGAGTCCATGGTAGACAGGGAAGGAAGGGTCTCCTGCACTGGTGAGGAGAAACTGATGAATCTCCCAGCATCTATTTTTGAAATGAGCATGACGTCTCATAGCTACAGCATCTACAATGCAGTGTATGCTGTGGCATATGCTTTGCACAACATGCTTTCATTTCAATTGAGAAAAACAGAGAGTGTCCACGAAGCAATCCATAGCTTGCTGGCTCAACATCTATGGCAGGTAATCTCTTGGACAAACTGATTTCCATTAGGTCAGTGTGTCTCACGGGAAACATTCTATAATAAACATAAAAATATTGTCTGTGTTATATTTCCTTTGTGGCAGGGACCATTTTTTAGGGAGCTCACATGGTTTAAAATTTCAAAAGTATATATGGGCTGAGTGGGAATGGGAACAAATGTGGCACAAATATTCAGAGGCAAGTTGGTCTACTTCACCAGCAATTGCTGGTGAAACATCAGGAAATCTGTTGTCTGGACCATGTCACCAATTGCTGAAACCCAATATTACCTAATAAATACATTTTTATTTAACTTTTCCATGATTGTTCCAGGGAGAGTGTACTAGTGATTTTTGTAGGTTCCAAACAACTTCAGTTTTACATTTAGAAATATGTTGGATCAGTTGTGGAAAGAAGGTGAGTGGCATGGTAGCCTTCAAAAGTTGAGAGTTCAATCCTAGGTAGCAGCAGATGTTTCTCTCCTAGGGCACACACACACAAATCTGCTGTGAATTCCATGTGGTGTCAGGAAGGGCATCCAACCTATAAATGCTCAGCTCTACACGATATTAAGGGATTATAGCAGGGGTGTCAAACTGCTGGCCCACAGGCCAGTTGCATCATGCAGAGACCAAGCCCACCGCAGGTCTAACAATGCAAAAAAAGTTGTGATATGTCACAACACGTCACGTGACATGGCAAATTTGACACTTATGGATTATAGGGTTGTAAAACAGAAATTGTAGAAAGACAGTCACTCATACAGCTTCACTAAAAGCTCTGATAGACTATTTTCCTAAGAGTTCCTATGAATTGAGATCTAACCATACAGGCACAATTCACATCTAATTAGGGATATGCATGCAATTGCATAGCAACATGTATCAAGCAAACAAAAACTTGAGGCCTTCTCAAAAATGTATTCATCCTAATTTCTCCTTTTTCTCTAGAGCACTATTCTAATTCCTCTTTTCTGCCTGTGTCTGTTTGTTATACATGAAGCAAACTTAAATGGAAAAGAGCAATGTTGTTAAATATACCCTTATGAATTGCATCTCATATCCCCTCTTCAGCTCAACCACTTTGTGAAAATCATCTCATTTAACAACAGTGTTGGGGAAACAGTTTTCTTCAATGAAAATGGAGAAATGGAAACTGGATTTGATATTATCAACTGGGTAACATTCCCCAACCTTTCTTTCCTTAGAGTCAAAGTTGGAGACATACAACCCTTGTCTCTCAAAGAAAAAATGTTTACTATTTCAGAGGAAACCATAATCTGGCCAAAGTGGTTTAACCAGGTAGGTTTTGTAACTCTTTGAGTTCTATTCAAGAGTTATAAAGCTTTAAGAAAATGATTTGTTGGAGTAACTGTTCTTCAACTACCTGAGAAAGTTGTCTGAAAATATAATTTTTCTCCTCCACTTCTCCTCTACTATAGAAGAAAGAATTCAACAAAACACAACATGTTCAAATATTTCCTTTTACACAGAGTATCAATATACAGTAATCATATATTTCAGGACCAGCATGTTACCTCTTCTTCCTCAATGTGTCCATGTGTGAATGTCATGTTTATTCGATTGCATTCATTTATACCATGATTTCCATCCAAAATCATGACTATATATATTTGGGAGGTATATTCATTCATTTGAGTTATTATCTACAATTGAAATATTTTTAATTGTAAACTTGTAAGAGGAAAATCAATAATAAACAAAATATCAATGAGAAATGCTAGTGAATTCAAAATATGACATTTAAGTAGCATTTGATTGGTGCAGATGTACATCAAGTTACTTTTTTTTTTAATCTGGCTCACCTGAATTCATTCTGAATAATTCATCTATACAAGTACAGGACACTATGGTTAATTGTAGATATGCACATTTGCAGGATGGAAAACTTCTTTCTTTTATCTGTAGACAAAGCCTCTTTCTCTTTGCAATGGCAATTGTCATCCAGGTTACAGGAAGGCCAAAAAGGAAGGGAAACCATTTTGCTGCTATGATTGTCTTCCTTGTCCAAGAGGGAAGATTTCTAATCAGAAGGGTAAGTGATAACTTGTAGAGGAATATTTGTTCACTTGTTCTCTGTGATCACAACTGCTGAGGTACTCAGGTTTATTAAATAATTGATTTAATTTTATAGACACCCAACTCAACCAAGTGGAAGGCTTACAACTGTAAAATTATAAAACAATTTAAATAATTTAGAAAATATTAAAAGAATAAAAACATTCATAAGATAAATAAGTAAGGAATGGGTGTGCATAGGCTCTCCTAGCCACAGCTGCCACCTATTGGTTGTCCATCATGCAGTTGTCTATATGGATAAATAGCTAAGCAGATTTCATTATTTCAGTATCATTTTCATGAAAGATGTTAATAGAATAGAAGCCTGTTTCTCTTTCCCTGCAGATATGGACAACTGCTTTCACTGTCCACAAGATCATTATCCAAATGAGGAACAAAACCTCTGCCTTCCCAAATCTGTAACATTTTTGTCCTATGAAGAAACGCTGGGGAATATTTTTATCAGCTTTATTATTACTTTTTCTATCATCACTATGTTGCTGCTCTGGCTTTTCATTAAACACCATGATACCCCTATTGTGAAAGCCAACAATGAGACCCTCACCTACATTCTTCTCATCTCTCTCCTGCTCTCATTTCTCTGTGTTTTGCTTTTTATTGGTCGGCCTCATCAATGGACATGTCTTCTTCGGCAAGTTACTTTTGGCATCATATTCTCTGTGGCAGTTTCTAGCATTTTGGCAAAGACTATCATTGTAATTCTAGCTTTCATGGCTACCAAGCCAGGGTCCAGAATTAGAAAATGGATGGGAAACAGACTGGCTGTTTCTATGGTTATTTCTTGTTCCTTTGTTCAAACCATTATTTGCATTGTATGGCTATCAAGCTCTCCCCCATTCCTAGATGCTGACATGTATTCCATGCCAAAGGAAATTGTACTGATATGTAAGGTAGGGTCAGCTGTCATGTTCTACTGTGTCCTTGGTTTTATGGGTTTCTTGGCAATTATCAGCTTCATAGTGGCTTTCCTGGTCAGGAAGTTGCCAGATACATTTAATGAAGCAAAATTTATCACCTTCAGCATGTTGGTCTTTTGCAGTGTCTGGCTGTCCTTTGTTCCAACCTATTTGAGCACAAAGGGGAAATATATGGTGGCTGTAGAGATCTTCTCCATTTTGTGTTCCAGTGGGGGGTTACTGGCTTTCATCTTCTTCCCAAAATGTTATATTATTCTGGTGAGGCCTGATTTAAATAACAAGGAACTTCTAAGAAGGGGGGAAAACTAAATAATTTAAAGTTAGCCATAAGTAAAACAGTTTACGTTAAAAATATTTCTTTTTCAAGTAACCATCTTGTATTTTATAAGGCTGTGTTCTTATTATATAATTTCTCTCCGCTATCATTTCAGTTAATTACTGAAAAGCAAACAACAGTATGTCTGTGGGATTTTTGTTCAGTTCTTGAAATGTCTGCTGATCAAAAGCCAAATACCTGTAATAAGATAATACCGCTTTTATCTTCAGTTGAAATGTTATTCATTCATTCATTCATTTTTCATTTTTCATTTATTTATTGAAGCAGTGACACTATAGCAAATTCTACCTATTCAACATATTTCAAGAATAAAATATGAAATGAAAGCAACATTTTTATATGTATCACTGAGAAGTATAGTTCTATTTTTTAACATAATATTAAGAAATTTAAAGTTTGTTTATAAAGGAAGCCAAAGCAATGTCCATGGAATTTCTGCAAACACTGACATTCTTGAACTTTATCAAATTTTTAAGAAACAAATTGGAAAATAAGGATGTAAGAAAAAATATGCTTCAATTCAGTGTTTATAGTTTTCACCTATTAGCTATATTTTTAAGAATGAATAATGCCATATCTGTGTTGGAAATAGTCAGTCTTTTTGTAGTTTTGCTTGCTCCATGTACAAAGGATCTAGCAAAAGTAGACCATATACTTAGTAGAATCAGTCAGGATCCCAGAAATTTACACTCCAAAATTAAAACTGCATCTCCAGCAGCAAAAAGAATTGGATCCGATCTTTTATTACAAGTCTCCAAAAATAAAATACTTTAAAATAAGCAAAAAACAAAAACAAAACAAACCCAAACCCAAACCTCTTATCCAGGATTATCAAGAACACTTAAATGAACATGGAAGATCAACCATTTAGCAGTCTGAAATGATTGGCAGGAAAAATAGTAAAGTTCTCAGTCTTCCAAAAGTGGCTTACAATCATTCCTTGAAATCGATTGTCAGCCCTCCCCCAGCTGGTTCTCAAGGAAAGAAAGATGCTTGACTCCATAAGAAGGTTGCAAGGCTCTTTTATTAGAGACAACTTGATGCAGTGAAAGCAAGGCCAGATCTGAAGAAATCCCAAACAAACTGTTACATTGTTTTGAAACCTTAGCCCTCTCCCCATTTGACTAGTTCATTGATGCCCAATAGGAAGGTTTTGCGAACAGAACACTTTGAGAAGGAGTTAACATACCATTCCCAGGTCCTGGGTGCTAAAACTCCTTGAAGTTTGGAACTCCTGTATCTTCTAAATCAAAGTCTCCCAATCTTTCTGGGTTGGTAGCCCAGAGTGGGAGGAGGGGGAAAAGAGGGGATGATTTTGTGGGCAGGGCAGGTGCATGTGAGTGTGCGTGCCTGCACACAAGCACCGGCGATGTTCGTGGTGACCGTCATGCGAGTGCGGCTATAAGCACCCACAACTAGGCTCATGCAAGTGGGACTGCAAGCACCCATGATGACACTTGTGTGAGTAGGGCCCTGAATGGCCACAATGAGGCTTGTGTGAGTGGGGCCATGAGCACCCACAATGAGGCTAACATGAATGGGACTGTGAACACCCCCAATGATGCTCGCTCGAGTGGGGTCATGAACGCTCCTGATGCTCATGGTGCTGCTCATACAAGCAGGGCCATGCACATAAGTAGGGCCATGTACTCATGCGGCCTGGTGGTGATTATTATTTTTTTTTATTATTTTATTTATTTAATTTTTATCCCGCCCTTCTCCTTACCGGACTCAGGGCGGCTGACAGCCTTATAAAACAGATACAACAATAAAATACCCAGTTTAAAACCTAATTTAAAAAGAAATATTTACTGTGGCCTATGTCAATTAAAATTTCTCTTAAAACCCCACTAAAAATTCCCCTAGGCCAATCCCGCTTGTTGGAAGAGCCATGTCTTTAGGGCGC
>NW_015386992.1:178470-188236 GCF_001527695.2 Protobothrops mucrosquamatus
TCAGCCTCCCCAGGATCCTGTCCACGTCCTCGGGAGCCACAGAGTCAAACTCCTCCCATACAACAGTCTCAAGACCTGCTCCCGTCTCCTCCCCCGGGGCCACCCAGTCAGAGTCAAGGCCTTCTCGGATCCGAGCGACTTTGTCATACAGATATTGCGCAAAGTCCTCGGCCCTCCCCTCCAGGGGATCCCCTCCCTCAACTGGAGGAGAGAGCGGGTCACCCTGAAGAGGGCGGCCGGGCGGTTATCTGATGACGCGATGAGTGTGGAATAGTAATTAGATCTAGCCACCCTCATCGCCACTAGGTAAGATCTAACATGCATCCTTACCTGTGCTCAGTCGGATTCGGTTCGGCTAGCCCTCCAACTGCTCTCTAGGCGTCTTTTCTGGCGTTTCATCTCTCTCAGCTCCTCCGTAAACCAAGGAGCCAGTTGAGATCTGCGCCAGGTCAGAGGCCGCAAAGGCACGACTCGGTCCAGTGCTGCGGCAGCGGCTACTTCCCAGGCCGCCGCCTGATTTTCCGCCGAGTCGTGAACTAGATCCTCCGGATATGGCCCAAGCTCCGTCAGGAACCTCTCAGGTCACAGCCCAGTAGTAGGAACCTGCTTTAGATAATTTATTTATTGTTTATGTGTTTTCAAATCATTCTTGATTCATGGTAATGCCTGCACAAGTCCATTTGGGTTTCTTGGTAAGGCTTTAAAAAGTAATTCACTATTGCCTTCCTCCTAGGCTTGAGAGAGCCACTGACCCAAGGTCAACCAGCAGTTTTGTGCCTAAGGCAGGATGAAACTCCATGATCATCAGAGTTTTATCCTGGTTCATTCACCACTCTCCCAAACTAACTATTTTGTAGAGACTCTACATGGAATAATAACCTTCATATATAGATGGTATCGCTAGTAACCCTGATTCATCCACATTCACTAATATAATTTAATAAGAGCATACATCCACTTCCCTGTCTGGCCCAAGCCCAGGGATCAGATAGTGAGATCAAATCGAATTCAATCCTATATTAGCTTATATCTAAGGGACAGAATGTTCCCAAACTAAAGCTATAACTTTCTTACCTACCACCGTACATATATCCTAAGAGATTCTAGGATGTGGCTACCTTGAACTCTTTTCTCTTCTCTTTTCTAGCTTGGGACTGTGCAGTTTCTTATTCTAGGCCTCTTTCTGGAAAACCCGTATGTTGCCAAAAATCTCCCTCACTGATTCTACAGGTGCACATTGCATCACATTCCTAAACTTTCTTTTTCTTGCTTTTTAATTCACCTATAGTTCTGCTTCTTAGAAAGACCAGTCTAAGACAACTCACAGTGGCCACATTGCCATGGCTGGGTGGGTGTGGCTGGATGGGCATGGCCAACTCAATGCTGCTGACTCAGCATAGCCAAGTAGGCAGGGCCAGATGGGTATGGCTGGGTCAATGCGAATAAGTCACACACACCTGCTAGCGCGCGCGTGTGCATGCACACACACACACACACACACACACACACACACCATTCCACATTGGGGACTTTTATCAACATCTGTGCTGGGAAGCTACCAGTTGCACCCGTCCTTCTCCTTCTTGGGGAGAAGAACCTCTTATTTGGTGTGCTGTGCTTGTTCCCATTCTGATCACAAACCAGCAGGGAGTGGTTGAGAGCAGGACACTTAAAGCTTTGGTCTGGAGAAAGTTTGCAAAGGGATGTACTGCAAAAGCAACACTAAAGGGAAAAATGAACAGTGAAATCACTAAGTGTCTGCATTTGAGAAATGAAAATGTGTGCTGCAAAGGGGAGCCTCCAGCTTGCTAAGCAAAGTGGGGAAAGAAAAGAGTTTACAAAAGTCCCCAACCTCAGAATGATATGTGTGTGCGTGTGTGTGTGTGTGAGCATGCAGCACACCAAAGGAAAAATCTTTCTCCCCAAGCCCAGGCGCAATTGGCAGCTTGCCAGCTCAGAGGCAGATAAAAGTCCCCAAGCCTAGAATGGTGTGTCTTAGCTAGTGGTTAATGTTTCATTTCTGTCAGCTTTAGCTGATGAGAGGTTCTAGTTTCATTCCAATGAAACTAGAAAATGAAAACCCCCAAACTTTGATATGGAACACTAAGGAATACCTTGTATTTTTAGTTATTTATTTCTAAATAAATAGGAAATATATTTTGGAGGGCTTTTTGCTAATCCAAGAAACATGGATGGAGATGGCTTTTGATGAAAGATATTATATATATTACTGCAACATGTCATAGAATTTATAATCCTGAACAGGTTGTTATTTTTCAGGCAATTATCAAATTAACCCCAATTATATTTCTTTCAACAAAGGAGCTTTGTTAATCACCAGCAAAATTAAAACCTAAGACAGAAGCACCTTGTCATTATTTGCTCTATAAGGCAAAGAAGCAGAATATATTTGATGGTGTTCTTAATGCTCTTGGTTGGTGCTGTAAACCAAGCAAGTGATCATTCAAGTTAGGCTGTGCTATTCAGCCGAGAATCTATTACAAGAAAAAAATTGGGCAAATGAAAGACTGCAAACACGGAATTCTATCATGCAAATTAATGAAGCTTTTTGTGTTTGTCTTAATGCTGTTGTTTAGGGCAGTTTCAGAGATTCCTAACATGAATTGCATTGTTGGTGATCCTGTTCCAATTCTTCATAAATACTATCAATCAGGAGATGTCATTATTGCTGGTATTTTGTCTCAAATCTATATATTTTCAAACACAATACACTTTCATGAAAAACCTTCCACTGACCTTTTCTATGATGCTGAGTAAGATACTCATGAATCTAAAACTAATTATTCAGAACTGAGTTTGATATCTGGTGCTGGGTCTGTATTGTATTATCCCTTTTTCCATGAAGACTGAAATTGTTTAAAGATATCTTGGTTGTCAAAGTCCATTAATAATGCATTGGGAATCAACAGTTTTACTTAATCTCATTCATATGGATAAGTTAATGATTTTGAGTTCATGATTTTGGCAGATCAAATTCTCAGTGAATTCTGTGGAAGAGGTTTAATATTTTTTATATATCTACTTTTCTGCAGTTTATTAATTAACCTATCTGTAAATTATTTTGGAGGAAGTGTTACAAATCCCACATAATAAAATATTGTTTTATGTTAAATTTGTAACTTTTTGCATGAGGATGAGATGCTAATGAAATATTTACTTTTAATAAAGTTTCACAAAGTATAATCATAAATCCATTTGCTAAATTTCTTGATTAAAATCTTTCTTACAAAAATTTTGTTTTGTTTTGTTTTTACTAAAGAAATATCCCATTTTATTTCAAGATTCCCCTATTCCTTAAACAGAATTGGAGTAATTCAATGGCATGGCAAAATAAATTTGTTCTGAGTATTGCTTTTGAGTTGTTGTTTTTTTAAAAAAAACACTCATGTTTTTTTGAGTTACGAAATGCCTGTATGTAATGGAAGATAAGAATTTCCCCATTTTTAAAAAAATATCTATTGATTTATACTGAGACTTAAAGCTGTTCTAATTTTCACTGTTTCTAAGTGAAATATCAACAGTGGAACTGATTACCAGTATGCTATTATGAATAACTGAAGTTTTGATTTCCCAGAACTTCAGTTATTCATAATAATATAATGCTTAGTTATTTTAGTCTTGCAAGACTTCTGTGGAAAGGAAAAAACCTTGTTAAGCTGTAATTTTGATTCAGTGTTATCTGATCAATGCACTCTCATCTGATGGTAGCTTTAAGTACAATATATTTAAAGCTATTTAAATACAATATATTTAAAGCTACTTTTCTGAAACCAATTTGCTCAAATGAGCATTTCATTTCATTTCATTTCAGGATGGTGACAGCTTTACCAACACGTTTTATCTTTGGCATTTGCTATAGAGGAAATCAATGGAAATCCCCAGATTTTGCCCAATCTCACTCTGGGCTCCCATATCTACAACAGCAATTTTATTGCAAGCTGGACATACCATGCCTCAATGGAACTCTTCTCAACACAAGGCAAGTTAATCCCTAACTACAAATGTGAAACAGAAAACAATCTAGTTTCAGTCATTGGAGGACCTAATTCTGAAGTCTGTATCCACATGGCAGCTATCCTGTCTATTTACAAGATTCCACAAGTAAGACTTTCTTCCCAGGTTTTAAATCTATATCTGTCTGTCTTTCTGTCTGTCTATCTGCCTGTCTGTCATTTAAGTTTAATGTTTCTCCCTTTGGGAACAAATAATTTTGAAAAATATACAGCAATTCCCTTTCCTTTTACTATGAACTATTAATGAAAACCTGTAAAGAACACAGATTTCCCTTTAGTGAGAAATAAATAAATATGTAAAATAGTAGGGGAATAGTTTTGTTTTGATGTTCCAACATGCAAACAAAACCATTTGCATGTTGCAATGCTATACTGACTGAACTGACTGAAATCACTTTCATGCAATGCTATACTGACTGAACTCATCCCAAATCACTTTCATTTTTGATTGAGTTCAGTCTGCTGGAGATTCTTAGTTTATCTTTTTCAAAAGCATTTTTTCACATTTCTATTGTATATTCTTATTGTTACATAGCAAGGCATATGCTTTTCAGCACATTCAGTCTACAGGGTTAGAGAACCTGACTTCATAAACTCCTTCATGTAAGAAAGAAATGGTATTTAACTCACACACGGAAAAGAATGTAAAATAAATTTATCTAGTTATTAATTCTCTAACACAATTTTTATTTATGTACTACAGTTCACTTATGGCTCTGCTTCTGAGATGAATAGGAAAACTCAACCTGTTTTCTATCACCAGATGTTTCCAGATGTACACAGACAATATAATGGGATTCTCCAGTTACTATTACATTTCCAGTGGACATGGATTGGGATACTATACGACCATGATAACAATGGAGAGAAATTTGTCCAGGATGCACTTCCTGTATTTTCTGAGAAAGGAATCTGCTTTGATTATATAGAAAGATTCCCAGTAATTACATCAGTTAGTGACATTGATAAGATTATGACAGAGGGAATAAATCAGTATAATGCTATAATTAAAAGCATTGCAAATGTATCCATTGTTTATGGTGAAATTGAGACCATGATATTTTTCAGAATGTTTTCCATATTTTCAAAATATGAGGATGTATCAATTATGGCAAAAGGAAGGGTTTACATTATGACAGCTCAAATGGAATTCACATCATTCCCCTTTCAAAAGAATGAAGACATAGACTTGCTTCATGGTGCCCTATCCTTGGCAATTCACTCAAAGGAGGTCCCAAGATTCACTGACTTACTTCACTTGGTAAATGCTGAAGGAGAAGATGGTTTCATTCAGGGTTTTTGGGAAGAGGCCTTTGGATGTTTTTTTTCTGAGTCCAGGATAAACAGGGAAGGAAGGATTTCCTGCACCGGTGAGGAGAAACTGGAGAATCTCCCAGCATCCATTTTTGAAATGAGCATGACTTCCCATAGCTACAGCATCTACAATGCAATTTATGCTGTGGCATATGCTTTGCACAACATGCTTTCATTTAAACTGAAAAAAAAAGAGAGTGTCATTGAAGCAATCCAAAGCCTACTGGTCCAACAGCTATGGGAGGTAATGTCTTAAACAATTAAAACTGATTACAATTAGGTCAAAGTGTCTCATAAATAAATAATAATAATGCTTTGTGTTGTATTTCTTTGTGCCTAAGACATTTTGTTAATTGGTTCCAGGAGGTGTGATAAGTACCAAAATCTATAAGTAGCAAACAAAATTTCCCTGTAGGAAATAATATAGTGTGTCACAAGGCAGCTGATAACAACGTCCTAGTCTGTGCTTTGAGTACCAAACAAACAATGAGTATCGGGGCAAGATTTTTGCTTCAAAATCCATTGAGTACCAAATTTGATAAGTTTCAAAGTAATTGAGTACCAACTACGTGGTACTCACATGGTTTAAAATTTCAAAAGTATATATGATCTGAGTAGGAATGGAAGCTGGTTAACAAATGTGGACCATATCTTCAGAGGCAAGTAGGTCTAATTCACAGCAGATGCTCATGAAACATCAGGAACTCTGTTGTCTAGACCATAGTTACTAATTACTGAAGCTCAATATTACCTAAAAATGTGAATCAGGGAAGCTAGTATTGGTTCACAAACTGTCAGGTGATCTCTTTTTTCACAGTGGTAAGATGTGCCTTTCTAAATAGGCTGCATTTCTACTTAATTCATTCATGAATATTCTGTAAGGAGTGTAATAGTGATTTTTGTAGGTTCCAAACAACTTCAGTTTTATAATTAGAAATATGTTGGATCAGTTGTAGAAAGACTGTCATTGATACATCTTCCCAGAAAGCTCTGATAGGCTATTTGCCTAAGAGTTCTTATGTATTGAGACATAATCATACAGGCACAGTTTGCACCCATTTACTCAGAAAATAAATTTATTCATCCTAATTTCTCCTTTTTCTCTAGAACACTATTCTAATTCCTTTTTCCTACCTATATCTATTTGTTAAATGGAAAAGAGAAATATCCTTAAATATATCCTGATGAATTGCAATCTCATCTCCTTTCTTTAGCTTAACCATTTTGTGAAAATCATCTCATTTAACAACAGTGTTGGAGAAACAGTTTTCTTCAATGAAAATGGAGAAATGGAAACTGGATTTGATATTATCAACTGGGTAATATTCCCCAACCTTTCTTTCCTTAGAGTCAAAGTTGGAGATATACAACCCTTGTCTCTCACAGAAAAAACATTTACTATTTCAGAGGAAACCATAATCTGGCCAAGGTGGTTTAATATGGTAAGTCCTGTAAACCCTTTGAGTTCTATTCAAACTTTAAAAAACTTTTTTTTGAAGTAACTCTTCTTCAACTGTCTCAGAAAGTTGTCTGAAAATAAAGAGAAAATGTAGAAAGAAAAGTCAGATCATGAGATATAGGAGAAAGAATCTAACATGAAATATTCAAATATTTATTTCTACATACATCAATATGCACGAATCATACATTTCAGGACCCGCATGTCACCTCTTCTTACTTAATGTGTCCATGTGTGAATGTCATGTTTATTTGATTGCATTCATTTACACTATGTTTTCCATCCAAAATCATGACTATATATATTTGGGAGGTATATTCATTCATTCGAGTTATTTTCTACAATTGAAATATTTTTAATTGTAAACTTGTAAGAGGAAAATCAATAATAAACAAAATATCACTGAGAAATGCTAATGAATTCAAAATATGACATTTAAATAGCATTTGATTGGTGCAGATATACATCAAGTTACTTTTTTAAAAAAATCTGGCTCACCTGAATTCATTCTGAATAATTCATCTATACAAGCACAGGACACACAATTGAAAAACATTTTTCCCTTAACGGATTCTTCATTGTAAGTTATCATATATGAATTCCTTCTGAATGATTCATCTGTAAAAGCAAAAGCCACTATGATTATTTGTAGATATGCAGATTTGCAAGATGGACAATATTCTTCTCTTTCTTTTATCTATAGACAAAGCCTCTTTCTCTCTGCAATGACAATTGTCATCCAGGTTACAGGAAGGCCAAAAAAGAAGGGAAACCATTTTGCTGCTATAATTGCCTTCCTTGTCCAAGAGGGAAGATTTCTAATCAGAAGGGTAAGTGATAATATATGGAGGAGTGGTTGCCCACTTATGGTCTGTGATCATGACTGAGGATCTGCTGAGGATCTGCAGGTTGTCCATTATGCAGTTGTCTATATGGATAAACAGTTAGAACAGATTTATTCATTCTAATATAGTTTTCATGAAAGCTATACATAGAATAAAAGCCTGTTTCTCTTTCCCCACAGATATGGACAGCTGCTTTCAATGTCCATTAGATCATTATCCAAATGAGGAGCAAAATTTCTGCCTTCCAAAATATGTAACATTTTTGTCCTATGAAGAAATACTGGGAAATATTTTTACTAGTTTTATTATTATTTTTTCTATCATTACTATTTTTCTGCTCTGGCTTTTCATTAAACACCATGACACCCCTATTGTGAAAGCCAACAATGAGACCCTCACCTACATTCTTCTCATCTCTCTCCTGCTCTCATTTCTCTGTGTTTTGCTTTTTATTGGTCGGCCTCATCAATGGACATGTCTTCTTCGGCAAGTTACTTTTGGCATCATCTTCTCTGTGGCAGTTTCTAGCATTTTGGCAAAGACTATCATTGTAATTCTAGCTTTCATGGCTACCAAGCCAGGGTCCAGAATTAGAAAATGGATGGGAAACAGACTGGCTGTTTCTATGGTTATTTCTTGTTCCTTTGTTCAAACCATTATTTGCATTGTATGGCTATCAAGCTCTCCCCCTTTCCTAGATGCTGACATGTATTCCATGCCAAAGGAAATTGTACTGATATGTAAGGTAGGGTCAGCTGTCATGTTCTACTGTGTCCTTGGTTTTATGGGTTTCTTGGCAATTATCAGCTTCATAGTGGCTTTCCTGGTCAGGAAGTTGCCAGATACATTTAATGAAGCAAAATTTATCACCTTCAGCATGTTGGTCTTTTGCAGTGTCTGGCTGTCCTTTGTTCCAACCTATTTGAGCACAAAGGGGAAATATATGGTGGCTGTAGAGATCTTCTCCATTTTGTGTTCCAGTGGGGGGTTACTGGCTTTCATCTTCTTCCCAAAATGTTATATTATTCTGGTGAGGCCTGATTTAAATAACAAGGAACTTCTAAGAAGGGGGAAAAACTAAATAATTTAAAGTTAGTCATAAGTAAAACAGTTTACATTAAAAATATTTCTTTTTCAAGTAACCATCTTGTATTTTATAAGGCTGTGTTCTCATTATATAATTTCCCTCTTCTATAACTGAAATGGAATTTCAATTAATTAGCTTTAAAACAAGCTACTGTATGCTTTTGGGGATTTTTGTTCAGTTCTTGAAATGTCTGCTGATCAAAAGCCAGTTGAAATGTTTAGTGGCCATCCATCCATCCATTTATTTTCATTTATTTATTTAAGCAGCAGCACTATGGCAGATTCTACCTATTCAACATATTTCAAGAATAAAATATGAATAAAAGCAACATTTTTCTTCAGGTGTAACTGAAAAGTGTAGTTTATTTATTTATTTATTTATTTATTATTTCAATTTATATCCCGCCCTTCTCCCGAAGGACTCAGTTATTTTTTACATAATGTTAAGAAATCAAAAATTTGTTTAAAAAGAAAGCCAAAGGAATGTCCTTGGAATTTTTCCAAAATGTGACCAAAACACTGATATTCTTGAACTTTGTCAAATTTTGTGAGTGAGCAAATTGGAAAGTAAAATGTAGGAAAAAATGATGCTTCAATTTAATGTTTATAGTTTTTACCTATTAACTATATCTTTTAGGAATGAATACTGTCATTTCTGTGCTTAAAATATTCGGTGTTCTTGATCATTTGATTGCTCGTTATGCTAAGGTTTTAGAAAAAAGTAGACCGTATATTTTTAAACAGTGATGTAATTAACATAAATAGGATGGAAGATTCAATTGAAAATGTTTCTAAATTGCTACTTATCAATAACACATTACTTTAATAAAAGGTATGACAGATGGTGATTTTTTTCAGACAATTCATATGCTTGATATATTCACTTTTCTTAACTAAGGATTTATCAATGCTAAAACATATACCTCTTTTATAGTTTGTTTTAAAGCCAATTTAATTATATTATGGATTTCATCCTAAAACATGCCAATTGTTCTGAATCGTATAGATCTATGCAACTCTAACTAGAG
>NW_015386992.1:188857-195552 GCF_001527695.2 Protobothrops mucrosquamatus
GAGCCCCATATAGAGGGCATTACAGTAGTCCAGGCGGGAGGTGACGAGGGCATGAGTGACTGTGCGCAGAGCGTCCCGGTCCAGAAAAGGCCGCAACTGGTGGATCAGGCGAACCTGATAAAACGCCCCCCTGGTCACGGCCGACAAATGGTCATCCAGTGCCAGCCGCGAATCCAGGAGGACTCCCAAGTTGCGCGCCAATAGTAGGATAAATCAAAAGTACATAAATTGATGTTCCAAATTAAATTTTATCTCCAGCACCAGAATGTTTGAATCTAACCCTTACTTCAATTCCTCAAAGTAAAAGAGATAGAAGTGGAGAAGAAATTAAACTCTTGCATTCTTCATTTGGTCTTTCTTGTACACCACTTTGGTCTTTCCACTAATCAATACATGGTATACTAAGTTCAGTGCATCTCATTCACTGTCATTCAGATATTCTTCCAATGCCCTTTTTTCTGTCTTCTTTCTTGTACTTGCAACATTCCATGCCCACCTATTTTCCTTAGTAAGTAAAGTCTACCTATATTGCTGCATGGATGAAGGACATGATTCATTGCCAGAATAACAGAATGATAGAGTTGGAAGGGAGCTTGGAGATCATCTAGTCCAACCCCCTGATCAACCCCCTCTTGTCATTGATGCACAATCCCAATAGATTGGTTTTAACTCTATTGGTTTTTCCAGACAATGGGCTGGATTATGAATTTGTTATGCCACTAATATCAGTGAGATTCAGCCCTGTTGATTTTAGTGGACAAATCTATTTCAAGGTCTATCTAAACATAGTAAATTCTGCTTCCAATCCCAGATTTAGAAAGCAAACATCAAATTCTTATGCTGCTCAGCCAAAAAATAAATAGTTACAAATAGATGAGAATAAAGTGAAAGAAAGGAAACTTTACTCATTGGGAACATTCCTTTGCAAAATGAGTATATTAAAGTATTTCTGTGCAATTCAGAAATTGAGCAGTGAAGGTTGGGGGAAGCTGATTTGCTTCATCTCAGTTTTATGTATTTTCAAAAGAATCTCATTTCCAAATTATAATGAATATACAGTAAATGCAAAGAATTCTGAAGATTTTTTTCCCTTCCTCTTCCTTCCTTTTTGAAGTTACAATTAGACTGTGGATCATTATCTCTCCATCAATAAAAAAAAAAGATTTCTGAAACTCTTGGTATGATGCTTGCATCAACAGCCTATTCCATTGGGCTTTATCATTCCAAGTTGTTATTTCTCTATTGTACTTAGCAATTTGACAAGGTTTGTTTTAGCTACATCTCACAACTCAAAGGGAACACTTGTACTCATTCTGAAAAACATCAATAATCTCTTATAATTCTTGTTATTTTTCTAAAATATGTAAAATATTTCTACAAGACCAATGGCCTATGTCCTATGGGCCATGGCCGACTACCGGACCGTGGCCTCTTGGCCACTGGGTTGCATGTGTGTGTGTGCTCATTTCCCCTTGTGCCACCATTGCCACGAGTGTTGTGCAGGCGATGGCAGTGCCACTAGTATCATTTGTTGCCAAATGATACTCGTGGCAGTGCCACGAGCGGCAGGTGAGCGGTGGCACGCTACACACAGGTGGCAGCATTGCCATGATACTTGCATGGGTGGCAGCAGTGCCACAAGTGGCAGATGGGCCACGGCACGATCCTCACGTGGGGCAGCAGCACGATCCTCATGCTGGTGATAGCATCGCCGTGAGCCTGGCGGTCGCAGCACCACAAGCCTCACACAGGTGCCCCCGTTGCTGAGACCTTGCATGCCTGCTCGCAGCCCCGTGTGTGTTGTGTGCATGCTCACAGCATGTTTGTACGCACACACACACATGTGGCCACATTCACGTTTGTGCATGCGTGCGTAAAACCCCTGCCCCGTCCTCTCCCACCAGGCCATCAACCCACAAATGTTGAAGACCCCTGGCCTATATGATCAACAACATAAAAAAGTTTCCTTATTTATGATTTAGAGGTTTTTTTCTTATAATTATTCATTAAGTGGAATAACTTCTGAGTTATTCTGAGTTATATCCTACATGAATTCTAGAATCACTAGAATGGAAACACATGAGAAAACACTCCAGGGGATATTAATGGCACTGTATTTTTTTTTCAAATACTTTTGCTTTTCTCATGTTGTGTTTCCTTTGGGAATAAGCTAGAAAGGATTCTGTGAGTCTCACTACCTGACAATTTTTAGTTCAAAGAGTTATTTACTCACTCACCACCTGGGCTTTTATGTAAACTGGCTGATGGACAATGCTGGCACAGTAGAAATGGCTTAAAAAGGAACTGTCAGGATGGTGGTGTTTGAGGCATTGGTTTTAGTGCTTTTACCCCAAATTGTATGCAAGATTCCCAGCGCTAAATGCAGGATTGGTGAGCCTCTGCCTTTTCTCCATAAGCAATACCAACCAGGAGACCTGATCATTGTAGGTATTTTATCTAACATCTACATATTCTCTTCTGTAATGGACTTCAGTGAAGCACCCTCTGCTCATCTCTTTGACGACATTTTGTAAGTTTTTTTCAAACATACATACCAACAAATATATCTGGCAGCACCAAGCCAACCTTGTTTGATCTGGGAATCTAAGCAGAATCTGGCTTAGTTTGGGGCAACCTGAGAATTTTGCGGCTATTGACTAGGTTGGGAAGCAAAATATGAATCAAAATTCTAGAAGACAAAGGTAAGTAATTCATGTAAGGTTTTGAAAAAAAAACCTGCATGAATGCAATCACCAAAAGTTAAGCTCAATTTAAGATTCTGTATGATTCATATGTACTACATAATAATTTGTATTGACAAACCTGGTCTTTGTTTACTGTTAACTGTATTGCATTAAAAAAATCAATGTTGTGTATTATCCAGTCTTTGCTGAATGACATCCTATGCATTTAAAAATGCTTGTGTTCCTTTTCTACCATTTCAGAATAAAATTTATTTCAGGCAGTAAATGTTAAAAACCTATACATTGAGAACAAATATTTCATTTCTTTTGTCTTAAGTATTTTATTAGCACAAATGCTAACATTTCTTTAGAAAATAACACATCCCTAGGAAAAGTGAGACAAGAAATCCTTTTCTGAAGTGTGGGGTAATAAGGTATTATGCTGAAATGTCTAAAACCTGGACTATAAAGGAATGCTAGAACCAATAGTATTGTGTATCACAAAACTCTATGTATCTGGTTCAGATATTGAGCTGAAGAGGGAGCTGAGTAAGATGGTCATCTTTTCCAACCAAGTCTTCTGAAGAAAGTTTAGAACTTCTACTGAAAAGAGCAGTGATGAAAATCCTTCTCTTTCTTCTAAATTTCTGATTTTATTTCTTTAGTAATATTTTTCTCCTAATAAGGTTCTTACATGAAAAAATATGCTATATGTGTAATGAAGAATCTATTAGATCAAATACTAATAGAACAGAAATAAGAAATTTGCCATGTTATCTGAAATTAATGTTCATAATCAGAAGGGAGTAGCATTGAATATAAACACTGATTTCTTTCTAGTAAGGAACTGATACTTGCAATTAACTATTAGAAAATAGTTTGATATGATATGATATATGATATGATATGATGATATGATACCAAATAAAACTTCTGTGTTAATCCAATAAACCTCCAAGATAGGTACTGTCTCTGTATACCTTTCAAAATTTATAGATAACTTTTATCTTAAATGAGGACCAGAATCTTACTTGCTTGTATTAATATGCATTTTTTAAAAGAACAAAACAGTACAATTAGATCACAATTATTTGTTGAAAAGGGTGATATTAATGCAGATTATAAATTGAGACCAAGTTGTCAAAGTCAAAATTTAGTTAGTGTGAGCTTAGTGTAGGCACAGTTGGGGTTTTAGATGCCAATTGTAGCAGTTGCAAAATGGAGAAGAGGAAGATTCCATTTGAGGAAAGCTCAAAAAAAGAAAAGGCTCATTTTGAAGAACAACAGCACAATACAAGGGATAGCAGGTACCCTTTGGATATGAGTTTATCTTTCAACTTGCCCTTTCTTCACTTTATTTTAAATATTTATGAGTTCTATATATCTAGAAGAGATAGGAATAATATTTAAAATATTTTTCTTTTGCTTTTTATAGCTACTGTGACTTTGTTAAAATACATTTAGGTGGTAAATGTCTTCTTTTAATATTTTGCTGTAATAGTTTCAATTTTAGTACAGGTATTTATTTTTCTATGACTGCAATAATTTGGAATTGCTGTAATAGTACATTAATAAAATATAAAAGAAATATGCTTACAATTCTTCAATTGCCTATTTCAATGACACTGGAGCCAATTACCCTATTTTCCGTGGAAATATCACTTCAAATAGTGCTAATTTGAATATGGTGATCATTTCATGGGATTCATTAATCTCACTAATTGAGACCTTCATGACCATGCCAACTGTTTTATTTTACTTTAAACCACAAATGCTGTACAATAATATGTACTATTCTTTCTAGAGTAATCACATCAATCTATCAACAATTTCTGGCTTTACAATTTGCAGTCAAGGAAATCAACGAAAATCCTGAGATGTTACCTAACCATACCTTGGGCTTCCATATCTACAATGGGTATTTTAGTCCAAGTTGGACCTATCGTGCCTCATTGGAACTGTTCTCTACTCAGGACAGATTCATCCCTAACTACAGCTGTGACATGCAGAATAGGCCAATTGCTGTCATTGGAGGACCAACCGCTGCAGTTGGGGCTCATATGTCAACCACCCTGTCCCTTTACAAGATGCCACAGGTATATTGCTTGTTTGGAACATTGAACTTTTATTCATTCACTATTTAAAATGGATATAGTTATTATATGAATGAATTAAGAGGATGTCTTTCTTAATAGTGGAATCTCTATGCACTGAAAAGAAACTTAACAGTTGGAAGGGACCTTGGAGATCTTCTACTCCAACCCTCTGCTCAAGCTGGAAACCCTATACCATTCCACACAAGTGATTGTCCAGTCTCTTCTTAAAAGCCTCCAGTGATGGAGCACCCACAGCTTCTGAAGGCAAGCTGTTCTACTGATTAATTGTTTTCACTGTTAGGAAATTTCTCCTTAGTTTGAGCTTGCTTTTCTCCTTGATTAGTTTTCCATCCATTGTTTCTTTCTTGCCTTCCAGTGCTTTGGAAAATAGGTTGAACCCCCTCTTCTTTGTGGCAGCCCCTCTAATATTGGAACATTACTATCATGTCACTCCTAGTCTTTTTCCCCCCACCAGACTAAACAAATCTAATTCCTGTGAGTTCTTCATAAGTTTTCAGCCTTCAGCCCCCTAATCACTTTTGTTGCTCTTTTCTGCACTCTTTCCAGAGTCTCTACAACTTTTTAAAAATATGGTGACCAAAACCATAGTATGTGTGGTCTTACAAAAGCTTGATAAGGTGGTACTAATACTTCATATAATCTTGATTCTATCCCTCTTTTAATGCAACCTAGGATTGCATTGGGTTTTTTTTTGGCTGCTTCCACAGACTGCTGTCTTATATTTTACTGTTGTGGTTATGTCATTAGGATTAAAATAATTTTGGGGAGCACTTCAGTACTAACTTCTGATGCAGAAGAGGACTGTGGATACATCCATATTGCCACTACCACAAACATCCATATCTATTCATAACTAAATAATCTATTCATTATGATTGATTTTGCCATGAATTTAATGTTGAATCTTAGTGACTACATAGATAGTTTTTCTCCATGACAATGTATCCCTAACCTGGTCATTCAAGCCTTCCAGTGATGTATCCATTGCCACTCTGACAGTGTCTATTCCACTTGCTGCTGGTGATCCTCTTTTTCTCTTGTCTTCCATGTTATCCAGCATTAGAGTCTTCTCCAGAAAGCCAGATCTTTATATAATGTGAGGGTAAAGGTTCATTCTCCAAGCTTGTGGGTTGGTTTCTGAACGTTTTATTACCAGGCTAGGTAAAATCTTCAGTGGAGCTTAGGGGATGTCATTGTTGGTGTTATCCCCTAAACTCTAACACTGAGATCCCTTAAATTCCCCTGAAGATGTTACCTAGTCTGGTAATGAAAAATTCAGAAAACATACCACAAGCTCAGAGAACAAAACTTCACCCTCATCCTACACCCAAACTACAGATATTCACCACTATTGCAAACCTTTATATAATGTATCCAAATTGGGATGTTTGAATCTGGTCATTTGTATTCAGTTTTTTTTTTTCTATGATCCATGTTTATTTTCTTGACTCTCCATGTTATTCACAATATATGTTCTGCTTTGTTCATATGATGCAAAAAAATATCACTTGCATGAAATGCATATTGGACAATTTAATAGATTGTCTGGGGCAAACTGCCTAGCAGTTTAGTTTTGTTGATTCAGCTTTGCTTATGCAGCAATGCACTACTGTACAGTAGATTCCCCAATGCAAAAACAAAAACAAAAAACTGGAGGTCTAGTAAAACATTTGTTTTCCATGTGAATTCCAACTCATCTGGACCCATACCAGTCGGGCTTCAGGCCGGGACACAGCACGGAAACGGCATTGGTCGCGTTGGTTAATGATCTCTGGAGGGCCCGGGACAGAGGTTATTCCTCTGTCCTTGTTCTTTTGGACCTCTCAGCGGCTTTTGATACTGTAGACCACGGTATCATGCTGCGGCGTTTCGGTGAGTTAGGAGTGGGAGGCAC
>NW_015386992.1:196063-208583 GCF_001527695.2 Protobothrops mucrosquamatus
GAGATCCGGATGATTCCGGATCTCCTTACTTTCCGCCGCGCCCTCAAGACATGGCTTTTCCAGCAAGCGGGCCTGACCTAGGGAGGATTTTAGGTAGGGATGATTTTAGAAGCAATTTTAATTGGAAACACAGCCGTCAATATTTGGTTTTTAATTCGGTTTTATTGGGGTTTATATTGTTGTATTTTTGTATTTTTTTATTTGTGTATAGTATCTGTTTTTTAAATATGCTGTGAACCGCCCTGAGTCCTATGGGAGAAGGGCGGTATATAAATTAAATTTGAATTGAATTGAATTGAATCAAAGCTTAGAAAGAATGTCGTAACATTCTGGTCCATCAACATGCCCTAAATTCATGTGTAAAGTATGGCTGGATTCAAACTTTGAAATAGGAATTTGAGCTTAATTTATACTCTTAGGGCACTTCAAAATATGTGAAGCTGAGCATATATCCTTCCAACCCATTATTTCTATGTGTTCAGGTCATATATAGCTATACTCTGGAGATAAAAGGAAAAAGAGAAGCTGTTTTATACCAACAGATGTTCCCAAATATCAGCTATCAGTACAAAGGAATTCTCCTATTGCTACTACACTTTAAATGGACATGGATTGGTATAATTTCTGCGAAGAATGAGAATAGTGAGAGATTTGTACATGATGTAGTAGCCATGTTTTCGCAAAGAGGTATTTGCTTTGATTTCATTGAAGGAATTCCAGCAACAACTTATTCAAATAGCATTTTTGACTTTATGGAAGAGGGAATTAAAACATATAAGGTGATTATGAGAAGCACCACTAATGTAGTAATAATCCACGGGGAAATTGATGACATGATTCTTTTCAGAACATTCCCCATTATTTCCAAAATGGAAGGAATAGAGCTGTGGACAAAAGTTAAAGTCTGGGTGATGACAGCACAAATAGATTTCATTTCACTTCCCTTCATAAGAAATGAGGACATAGACTTCATCCATGGTGCCCTCTCTTTTGCAATTCATTCAAACAAAGTGTCTGGATTCCGGGAATTTGTTCAGCTGAGAAAGCCTGTCTTTGACACAGAGGATAGCTTTATCAAGCTCTTCTGGAAAAATGCATTTGAATGTTCATTCTCCAACTCCATGATAGATGATGAAAAAGAAGTCATGTGCACTGGAGAGGAGAAACTGGAGACTCTTTTGACATCTGTGTTTGAAATGGACATGACTGGCCACAGCTATAGCACCTACAATGCAGTCTATGTGATAGCACATGCATTGCATGCCATGCTGTCATCTGCATTCCCATTCAGAACAGAAAACCACAAGACCCAACTTTCCTTTCTGGAACAACAATTCTGGAAGGTAAAGCCCTAAGTCAACAAAATTCAAAAGCTTTGTCAGATTTATATCCACATATAGTTTAAAATTAGATTTATCTACTGCATATTAATATGAGTAAGAGTATACAAAGTTGTATTATACTTTCAAGAAATCAAGTAATTAATATAAGGCAATATATTAGTGCACTTACCTGGTCTATAAAATTGACAAATTCTATTTTTTTACAGTTTATGTGTAATTTTATTAAAACATATTTTTCTACCTTCCCCACAAATATTAGCCAATATTCTTAATAATTCAATTATTTTTATGTTCATCAAACACATTGCAAATCATGAAAGTTTTGAATTCTTAATTTTAATCTGTTTTAGATAGTCCCATAACTTTTAATATTTCTCAATTGTACATTTTATTGTATTTAAAAATAATTCAATAATATGAGTTTATTCATGATATGCTTTGTCAACTAGTATTATACTGTTATCCTTGTTAAAGCTTTGAAAGGATTTATTACCTGTTCTTTTTCAAAAGGAAAATTACATTAGAATAGAATAAGAATAAAAAGAGAGTTGGAAGGACCCTGGAGGTCTTCTAGTCCAATCCCCTGCTCAGGTAGGAAACGCTATAACATTTCAATCAAATGGTTGTCTAATTTCTGCTTAAAAACTTTCAGTGTTGGATCATTATTTTTTTGTATGTATTGATATATTTATTTATTTATTTGTTTGTTTGTTTGTTTTTAAAATGTTTCTCAACCTAGCTCAATCACTTTGTGAGAAAGACCACATTTAACAACAATGCAGGAGATACGATATCCTTCAATCTGAATGGTGAATTACAGGTTGGATTTGACATAATTAATTGGATCACTTTCCCAAACCAGTCTTTCCTGCGAGTCAGAGTTGGGGGAATAGATCCCATGAAATCCCAAAGAGAAATATTCTCTTCTTCTGAGACTTCTGTTGTGTGGCCAAGGAGGTTTAACCAGGTATGCCAGGGAAGTTAAATTCAACTATGTCCAATAATTATTCCACTAATGAAATCAGACAGGAAGTAATGATTTCACCAATATTTACATTCAGAAACAAAATGGTCTCTGATTCTCTATCTAGGCCAGGCCTTTTCAACCAGTGGTATGGGTACCACCTGTGGTACATTGGCACCTGGCAGGTGGTACGTGACCATCCTAGAAAAGTGGTAACGGGGGATGGGAATAAGCTGAACCGGCGCAGCATCACACAAGCCTGAGCGAGAGATGGCTGGAGCTGCAGGGCTGTCAGGGCTCAGCGGAAGCACCAGGATCAGCACCAGGCTCCAGCTGGAGCTCGGCACTGATCCTGGTGTTTCTGCTGAGCCCAGAAGAAGCGCTGATCAGATGGAATGTTGCGGCATCTCCAGGGTCTTGTGATTTACATTCAGATGCTTGGCAACTGATTCATATTTATGACGGTCAGTGTCCCAGGGTCATGTGAAGTGACCAAAACCTGGTGCAACCACCCAGCAGACAGGGAGAATAAAAACCAAACACCCCCCACCCCACCCCCGCTTCCAATCCTCAACAGAAATGCTCACAACAATGAAAACTCGGACAGGAGGAACATATAATTCCTTAGGGGAAAAAAGTAAACAAAAACAGAGTACTTCATAGCCATTGTCCAAATATGCAAAGTACTAAATCATTGCCTTCTTTCTTAGTTTTAAGTTTTCATTCATTAAGTTTTCATTAACATCCTACCACCCTGCTTCCTCTGTACGCCCTCTTTCTCTGTCTCTGTCTTGCTATCTGTCTCAACCCTTCATTCTGTTTCTCTAATTAACATCAAATATTCTCCAATTAACACCAAATATTAGACCATGCCATGACCAATAGGAAAGCAATATGAAGTAATTTTATAAATATTAGTCTAGTCTGGTCCATTCAGAAGCATTTTCTGACAATCACAACCATTCTCTTTTTCATTATGGACAGTCCCAGCCACTTTCTCTCTGTAATAGCAAATGCCATTCAGGATATAGTAAGAACAAATTGGAAGGGAAGCCATTTTGCTGCTATAATTGTCTTCAGTGTCCAGAAGAGAAAATTGCCAACCAGGAAGGTAAGAGTTGTCATATAGAATGCTAATATGTTGCTTGAGGTTTTGGGGTAATTCCTCACTTAGAAAACAAATTGTTATTATTTTGCTTATGAACTATATAGCATGTAACACTATTGTTAATGATTAGTTTTAGAAAAAGTGTTTTCCAGATGAATTTTGTATTTGCCTTTTGGCCTTCTGTAGTTTCTTGAACTTCATTGGCTAGCATCATGAGCAAGGGTTTGCCTGCAGATGTTGTCTTCTCAACTGTTTTAAATAAAAAAAAACCTCAGAATTATTGGGAGTAATTTCAACTTTTTGAACATGTAAATGGAATAAACAGTCTAACGATATCATTATTTAAAGTTGGAGTCAAGACCTGTCACTCAGTTCCAAACTGACTCCAGAACAGTTTTGTAGTTTCCACATTCTCTGGCTAAGTTCTATGTGGTAGCAATATAAGTCATATGCAAATGGCTTGAAAGAGCAATGAAAAAATTGAAAAGTTAAAATTTGGAATGCAATTTAGAAATTGAAATAAATGATCCTGTGAAATATTTCACTTGCTTTTTGAAAATTCTGTGCATTCTTTCCAGCAGCACCAGCTGCAATGAAATAAAATTAGGAATATCAATGACTCATAAAACACAAATTCATAAATAGAACATACCCATGTCCATATCAACCAGAATTATTAAAATTAATTTTACCTATAATCTATTCTAGGTTCATGTGTTAAATGACAAATTATTCTTTTTCTCTTTTTTTTCATGAATGAACTTAACCTGCCCCCATTGGTCCTCCCAAAATACTTGAATGGCAAATCTCCTCTTAGTCATTTCTGACTGCAGAAACTGCAGAATAGAACTTTAGGAAATTTTACAGAACTTTGTCTTTCAGATTTTAAGTTAGCTATCCTAATCACAGGCATTGTCGTTTGCTCATTTTAATGCAAATTCAAGACTATGATATTTCTAATCTGATTTTTGTTTGCAGACATGAATGATTGTTTGAAATGTCAACAAGATCAGTATCCAAATCAGAATCGGGATTTATGTCTCTTCAAAGCACTAACTTTCTTGATGTATGAAGAAACTTTGGGAATGGCTTTGACCAGTTTTGTTCTTTTCTTTTCTTTCATCACAGCTGTAGTACTTTGGATTTTTATTAAGCATCAGGACACTCCCATCGTCAAAGCCAACAACCGAACTCTCACCTATATTCTCCTTATTGCTCTCATGTTGTCTTTCCTTTGTTCTTTGCTATTCATTGGCCAACCTTCCAAAGTGATGTGTGTCCTTCGTCAAACTGCCTTCGCCATTATCTTCTCAGTGGCCATTTCTTGTGTTTTGGCCAAAACCATCATTGTGGTTATAGCTTTCCTATTCACCAAGCCAGGTTCCAAGATGACCAAATGGGTAGGGAAAAGACTAGGCTTCTTTATAGTGTCTTGCTGCTCCTGTATTGAGGGTATTATATGTACTGCATGGCTCTCAATGTCTCCCCCATTCCCAGATGTTGATATGAGTTCAATGGCAGAAGAAATAGTTCTGGAATGTAATGAAGGATCCACCTACATGTTCTACTGTGTCTTGGGCTACATGGGCTTCCTTGCCTTTATTAGCTTCACAGTGGCTTTCCTAGCAAGGAAATTGCCTGATGCTTTCAATGAAGCCAAGTTTATCAACCTCAGTATGTTGGCCTTCTGTAGTGTCTGGTTGTCCTTTATTCCAACATACTTGAGCACCAAGGGAAAATATATGGTTGCTGTGGAGATCTTCTCAATTATAACTTCCAGTGCTGGTTTATTGATTTGTATCTTTTCCCCTAAATGCTACATTCTTATTTGGAGGCCTGATCTCAACAAAAAAGAGCAGCTAAGAGTAAAAAATAATTCAGGAATATAAAACTGTATAGTCTTTCATTTATTTATTTTTTTTAAAAATCTACAATCCTATACTTATGGATTGCAATTAGGATTGTTGAACCTTTTGGAGTATATGCCTCAGTATGCGTGAATAAGAATGTTAGAACTGTTTATTGCCTAACTTGTAAAGAAAATGTCAAAAATGAAATGTCTTGAAGATTTGAACAGCAACACATATTCAAACATTCCTTGGAACTTGCAATTCTGGAAAGGACACTGCTGGAGTTTGGAATTCCCATGTTTTTCATAGAGATTTTCAGGTTCTGTATAAATTATATTTCATTTCCATACCTTCTTTAAAACCCACAGAAAATCAGAATCTAGGATACATATTGAGTGTAGCTGGTTGATAATATTTTATCCCAATTTGAAATAACAAACCATTAAACTTTGACACTGAATAATATGGCTATACTTTTCTGTTACTTCATAAACAACCAGTTCATAAATAGAAAGCAAGTACATGTTGTCAAAGACTGTAAATCAGGAGTTTAGGTCTTTCTATTTTCTGTCTGTCTTTCTGTCTGTGTATATCCACTATTCTCAGTAAACTGGGTTTTTATAGTAAGTTGTACACATTTTACTATATAAATCAAGGACACATTGTTATCTTCAGGCCATTGAAAATACTGAAAAGATGGTTGATATTAGTTCAAGTGGGTTGACAAAGGGATAAACCAACATCATGTGAGTAGGCATTGCTTCAGCCTTTATACTCATCCAACCTACTTAGTTTGCTCGTTAACTCTTTGAAACATTACTTAAATTCTCTAGAAAATATAAAATAAAATATAAAATAAAATAAAAACTTGGATTAATGCTAAGAAAAGAGGTAAGAATAACAGAATAACAGAGAACTTCAATCGCTTGCTCAATCAGGAGACTCTACACCATTTCAGTCAAATGGTTGTCTAATCTGTGTTACCATTAGAAGACCTGAAAGAAGCAGGCTTCCGGTTTGTGCTCACGGCACTGGCAGACGTTCCAGGTGATCGCTTGCTCCGCTGTCTGGTTTTCTTCTGCTGGGGGACCCTGAAAAGGGTCCGAAGTCATCCTGGAGGGGGACGAGTGTGAAGAGGACCTCCGACTGATCGCGGAAGGGCAGCAGCCCTCCTGTTTGATCCCAGGCAACTCTTTGATCTGATGGGGAAAAGATCATCCATTAACATGGCCCATCACTAAGCCGCTACCAGCCAAGGCCAAAATTACTATCAAGTACTTCAAAAGCAGAGGAATTGGGTGAGATCTTACCTTCCTTGTATCCCAAGTATTTTCCTGCAAAAAGCCTCTTGAAATTTCTTCCCCCTGTGAGGAGAGAGGGAAGGGAATGTCTTCTTCCCACCTTCTAAAATGGTGGCGTCTGACTACTTGGGAAAATAAAGCCTTGACAAGAACAACTAAGTATTTGGATTTACATCTTTTTGATATTTGGGGACCAAAAAGTTCCTACTTTCACAGGGATCTGTTACCTTATCTACTTGTAAAAAAGATGAAAGAATCAAAACCCAGCCCGCCCTGAAAAAGACTATAAATGCTATCGGGGACATCTTGTATCAAAGTTTGGTACTCAAGTGAATATTCTTGACCAAGAATGACCTAAACCCTGACCTACGTATAGTTGCGGACCTGCGCCTTTTTTGCCGAGCCCTGAAGGCCCATCTATTCTGTGCGGCCGGCCTGGCATAGTTTGATTATGTTTTAGTGGGGGGTTTGTATGGGGTATTTTAGAGCAGGCCTGTTATTTAATTTGATTTTAGAACAGAAGCTTACGTATATTTATCATGGTTTTTATTATCGCCTGTTCACCGCCCTGAGTCCCGTAAGGGAGATGGGGCGGTATATAAATTCAATAAATAATAATAATAATAATAATAATAATAATAATAATAATAATAATAATAATAATAATAATAATAATAATAATAATAATAATAATAATAATAATAATAGACCAGCTTACAGCCCAAACCTGTCCTTGGTATTATCTAAGAGAGATAAAAAGCTGAGAGAATAGCTGGGCGGTGAAATTGGCTGTTAGGAACTGTGGAGGTGAACACTTACTGACTTTTGTTTAAAAAAATAGACCATTCATAATTATCTCAGAAATGGAGGAGGACCAGCAACAAATTTTGGCTAATTACAAACTTATACTTGAAAAAATTATTGAAGCTACTGAGATAATTAAATCTAGATTGAAAGACAAAGGCACCAGCTTAAACCTACAAAATGAAACCCTGATTCCAACTAAAGAATTTACAATTCAAAAAACAACAGAAGTGGAAGAAATTAATACCAAGACAGAGGACTTTAAAGAACAACAATTACAATGTACTGAAAATTTTGACAACCAAATCCTGATTGCAACTAAAGAACCTACAGTCCAAAAAGCAACAGAAGTGGAAGAAAGTAATACCAAGACGGAGGGTGTTAAAGATCAACAAGTACACCACACTGAAAACCTAGACAACCAAACAACAACCATAAAATTGGACATGACTTTTTACTTAAACCAGAAGAAACCTGAGGAAGAAGACCAGATTGAATTGAAGATAAATACACTAGAACAAATATGGAGACCTGAGCCACCAGGGCAACAATTTAACAATTATAAATGGGCCAGTTCCTCCGGAAAATTAATAACCAGATGGTCTCCTTTGATTCAAATAACATGTGCAAGAATGAAAGGAGATCTATCTGATGATTTAAAGGCATTGGTTTGGAAGCCTGGTTGGCATAAAAAGAAAGCTAGATTTGGATTTAAAAAATGGAGTCTTCTGATTTATGACAGAAAATCCTAATGTCTCAACTAATGGGCTAAAGGGAGATTTTGAGATGAAAGGAAATGTGATTATAGATTTAAATATTGTTGGAAAATGATAAAAAATAAGGGATTAATTGGCTTAATATTTAGGATTCAGATTCATAAGGGAAATGAAAATTAACTATTGGAAATAGCTTCAAATTATTGTTTAGCCCAGATAATATAGATGATGGACTTGAGACAATAAAGGACACTCTATTAGTAAGTGGTGATGCATTAGGATGAGAAATAGAAAATGTTTATAAAATAAATTAAAATATATATTTAAATAAATAATATGTGTATCTTAGATATTATAACTTTTATGTAGTGAAATAAAGGAAATATGGATTACTCGAAACTTAAATGCTATGGATGTTAAAGGTTAAATTGGAATACCGTAATTAAAAATTAGGTAAAACTTAAAAACAGGATATGGATATGTATAAGCAAAAATATATTGATAAATGTCTCAACTGAGCTTGTTATAATTAGAAATTTACTTGTTCAAATATGATATAGCAAATGTTAAGGGAAGTAGAGAAGGAATTTTTGATGATGTAACCTGACATGTGTACTAAAATTTTTGTTATTGAATTATTGATTACCCAATCACCACGCTGCTTTCTAAATACTTAAATGTAAAACTGGAAAACCAATAAAATTTGTTATATAAAAAAAGAAGACTTATATATAAAAAAAGCAGATCATCATGGGGAGAATCGATCTTTATAGTTACTAAGAACTGACAATGACTTGATAGCACAAAATCAATCAAATTAGGAATTATTCTTAAAAACCTTTAGCTCTGGATTTGTACACCAACTCTTTACCCAGAATTGTTACAAGTCAGAAGAAATAGTAAATTCAAGAGATGATTTATTTGCCATTTTGCCATGTTTAGGCAAACTAAATGGCTCCTCCAGTAATTAAAATGCTTAAATAATTGATTGGCAACAGGCCATTTAGTATTCCTCTTTGCCAGAGACTTCCAAATAAAATTATCTGTAATTTTTAGTCTGAGATTATCTTAGAGTAAATCACTTGAATAGGTATGAAATTATACTTCTAGTATGTCTTTAATAAAGAAAATGCAATGCCACTGTATCCCAAAAGAGAAACAAGACCCAGCCATGGTTTTGAAGGGATAAAATATTTTTTTTTATTTGAAGGGATCTTTAAAGGGTAGAGATCTATAACAGGGAACAAAAAGGCAACAGCTGATGATGCCTTACCCCAAACTAATGAATGATCTGCTGCAGCAGTTTACATAGATGTGAAACATCTATGCGAGAATATCAAGCCCTGCAAGCCCTCCACATAGCAAAGGATTCAAATTGGACTTCTCCTCCTCTATTAATGTAAACTAGAACCAGTCTTAAAGGAAGGAGCACCAGCACAACATGGTTCCACTATCTTCAGCTGAAGCCAGTCCACAAGGATGCCATGATCAACTGATAACTGCTGAGAGGTCAAGAAAAGTAAGGATAGATGAACTATCACCAGACTTCTGGTCCTGTGCGCAATGCAGCAGTTGAGGGGCTCGGGACTCCATGCCCTCTAGCTGAGGTTCTTCCTGTTAAGGGACCCTAAATGGGCCAGAAGCCACCCCAGAGAGGTGGCAATGAAGGAAGAAAGTCCTGGGGACCTCGGAGAGATGGCGGTCAACCCGATTGGTCCAGGAGAAGCCTTCCAGAAACCAACAGGAGAAAGGCTAGCTTAACTTTAGAGTCTAGCCCAAGCTGCAAGCAACTGAAGTCAAAAGCACTAATTTTAAGCTGATCGTAAACAGTGTGCTTGAATCTGGGTAAAAACATCCATTTTCTCTATCCTACCTGAAGGGGAGAAAAGAATTCCCAAGAAGCAAAAAAAAAACAACCTCTGAAAGTGAAGGAGGGGGGTTTGCCCCACCCTTCTGCTAATACAGTGGTTCTCAACGTTTTTAATGCCGTGACCCCAACCGGTCGTAAGTCGAGGACTAAACTGGTCGTAAGTCGAGGACTAAACCAGTCGTAAGTCAAGGACTACCCAACCGGTCGTAAGTTGAGAACTTTCCCTGCCCGGGAGTGCCACGCATGCGTGGTTCCGCCCCCTGCACCGGCCGAGGTGTAACTGGCAAGCGGCAGAGACGGAGCAGGCCGACCACCAGCTGGCCCAGCCCAAGGGAGGTAAGGCACCCGCCGGAAAAGGGGGGAAAATGGGGGGAAAAATGGCGGACAAAAGAAATGGCAGACAGCCTTGCTTGGCGACCCCCATGAAATGGTCGATTGACCCCAAATGGGGTCCCGACCCACAGGTTGAGAACCACTGTGCTAATGGAAGCAGTGAATTGAACCTTTTATGGAGGGCTAAAATTTGAAAAATGAACCAGTGCTGACACCTACTGGTGGATGAGGATTATGACAGCTATGGCTTGCATATAGAACTTGGTAAAATCTGAAAAAAAAACTAATCTCTACTTGTGACCTTCAAAGTTTTATCAACAGAGAACAGCTGTGACATAAAAGAAAATAATCTGGGCTGTAGATAAAGTGAAACCTACAAACTTTAGGGAACAAAAAAAAAGAACTTTTTTTGAACTCTCTGGATTACAGGTATATAGTCAATTTTGATCTCAAAGCTATTTCCAGAGGGGAAAAAAATCTGGATTCTTGGTCATCATGGAAAATCAGAGATTTATAGAAAGAACTTATTAAGAAAAAAATAAATACTTTTCAAGAGGAGACATATGATATGTTGCAACTAATTCAAATAACAATGACTTCAAACCACAAAGAAATCCAAAATAACTTTGAAAATATAAACCAACTCATTTCCAATTCAATTGTATACAAAAAAACAAACAAACCAGGAAAATATAACAGAGAAGGAACAGATAAAACAGACAACTGAACATAAATTCGAGGATAGAGACTTAAAGATGGAACTCCACAAAACAAAGAAGTATGATTTAATCTAAGTGGGAAAAAATTTACAAGAAATACTGGACTTGGAAAAGACAACCTATATTTCAACACTACAAAATAAACTTGAGGATAAGAAAAAAAGACTGGATAAAACAGACTGCAGAGATGCCAGGGAAAACACTAAAACTGGAGAGACAAAAAATGACAAGAGAAGCAGAGAGAAAAAGGAGGGAAAAGATTCTCAATAAAACTGAGTGGGCAAATGCCTCTAACAAAGATACTGTACTTGATTTGGTTTTTACATCTACAGTAACATCTACAAGAATAAGGAAAGATTTTTTGACTCAGCAGAACATATTGATTAAAAAAGGCATTGGGCAAAAGAAAAGGGCTAAAGTGAAAATTAAGAAAATAGATGATGGGGCCTATCAGATAGAATATTTAAAAAAGAAACACTTATTTGAAAATGGTTAAAGAAATAAAAAAAAATTGGATATGAATTTGACTTTAAGAGGGAGGAGCCCTTCAAGCAATATAGTGCTTTCTTTTTCTTTCTCCTTTTTATTTTATTGTTGGATACGAGTAATATAAAAGAGTTGGAATGGTCTATATAAAGGAAATGTTTTAGATATCTAAATGTGATTGACTTTAAGAAAATTATAAACGGATTAAAAATGTTTTGACTAAGAGTTAAAAGACTAGAGGATTAGGTTTATTAAAGGGAATATTTTAAGATTAAATACATTTTCAATTATGGTAAAAAAGAATGATTTTTTTTAAATAAATATGTGTTAGCTTATAGGAAATAAAGATTTTAAGTAGTATATTATCTTTTTATTTTATTCTTTTTTCTTATTCTCATCCTTCTTTCTTTTTGTAGTCTTATTTATTCCTTAAGAAAGGTAAAAGTATTGGGTTGGTTCACATGAGTAAAAATAGATTTAAATATTTAAATGTAATTAACTCTGAGAAAATCTTAACCAGTAAAAATGTTTAGAACACTGTGGGGAAAAATGTAAACAAGAACTGTAAACAGGGCATGTGATGAGACAACCAGAATGACTAGATAGAAAGGGAATACTATATTGTTGTGATTATTATTTGTGTATTAGAAAATTGTGATACTTAATTATCATTTATTAAAACAATAAGAATTGTATTAACTTAAGGTTGGTAAAAGAGAATACTATGGGGAAAAGAGGAAATCATGTAAAGTTATCATGTGGATTATGGATTATAGAATTTAATTGTTAGTGAATGTTTGCTAAATGTAAACCCAGACAATGCACTGTCTACGAAATATTAAGGTAATTATGTTAAAAAATGAATAATATATATATATTTTTAAAAAAGGATGGATGAACTATCTCCAACCTGCTCCTATAAAGACCATCTAATCATGCAATCAATTTTTTTTTCAATATAGAATTTTATTGTTTTTATCATAAACGAAAAAATACATCACAAGTATTACACAATGATTTATCCCA
>NW_015386992.1:210288-211590 GCF_001527695.2 Protobothrops mucrosquamatus
AGTTCTCGCCTACATCGTCCATATAGGACGACTCGGGAACTCAACTCCTACCCCGGGCAGCTCACCGATCCCCTTATGCCCAGGGGAAAGGTATCAAGCCATTTGACAGCAGATGCTGGCTGTCAAACCGGCTTTTACGCAAAACAGGCGGGAGGCAGCAAACAGCTGCGACCAGCGAAATCGCCTGCCACCGGAAGTCCATCATGCAATCAATTTTGAATCTGTCCCATATCCAGCTTGAATCTTGACTGAGTGGGATCTAGGTAATTTGTTTCTTCCAAGGTTCTTTGAAGCTACAGTGTAACCACTTCTCCACAAACATCCCCAAAAAGGGAAAGTTAGAAACTGGATGAAAATTGACCAGCACTGTTAGATCCAATGATGGAAACTTTTTTTTTTTTTAAAGAAAATTTTATTAATTTTTATAATTGAGCAATAAGTAATATGATGCATTTATAACACAAACATACACAAAAAAAAAACAATCCAGTTCAATACATTATCAGAAACGCTCAGAGGTTCCCGACCTGCCTCCGCCCTCATCCACTTACCTTTCCTTCCTACCTCTGACCCACAACCTCTCCTCCTTCCTCCATCACCTTCTACATCCCCCCTCTTCCTGACCACCTCAACGAGTGCAAGCCGGGATACCAACCGAGTGCTTCCTCTTATCAATACAATTATAACATATGAATACATCACTTTTTGTTTCAATACTTCTAACCCCCTTCCCCCCCTGAGCTTCCCGGAATCAAATACAGGACTTAAAACAAATCTTTCCAAATCTAACTTACAATTTAACTAAACAAATATAATACTAACAATATATACCTACTTTAATTCTAATAAGGCAATTATTAATTAAAATTGATTAAAAACCAATATGACTACTCAAAAACTATATATATTTTAATCACACCATACATCTAATATAATCTATCCATTCAACATTTATTTTTTTCCCCTTACATTTTACACTTAAATTTTCCCTTCACTTTCTTCCCTTCCAATCTATACTTTCAATAAAATCTTAAGTCAATACCTCCTGCAACACAGCTGGAATAAAAATAAAATTCCAGTCATAATTTTTTACCTCTTTCAGAAAAAAAAAAGAAAAAGAACAAACATTTCTTTACAAACATATAAACTAAGTTGTTCCATTTCCATAATAAAGTCTCATTTCCAGCATTTATCCATCTTTTGGCTTACAAAGCTTGTTAAGCATTCCTTGCATGTCTGTGGCAACTGCACTCTTTGGCCTCGCCCCGCTCACTGGCTCCGAAGGTTGTGGAAAAGTTGTAG
>NW_015386992.1:212120-227422 GCF_001527695.2 Protobothrops mucrosquamatus
TATCCAAAAGTTCTTCTGTTTGTTTCAAAGTCTGCAGTGAGGACTTGGCTAGAGCCTCTTGTAAATCTTTAAGTGTAATGGAGGGAGGAGGTGTTGGTGGGGGAGATCTAGGTTTTTGTTGTTGAGTTTGCACCACAGGAGAAGAAATAGCTGTTTTAGACAACGCAGGAACAGTATGTTTTGAAGCCATTCTGCCAAATTATTTTTCTTTTCTTTTCTTTTAAAAGTCACAGGAAATATAAACTTAAAAAACTTGATTTTAAATTGAAAAAAAGTTAAAATCCATTAAAATCCACACCCGGAAAGAAAGTGAAAGTTTTCCTTTTGTTAAGAAGAAAGGAATGCTTCCGCGGCCATTTTCTTATCACTTTCACTTATAGCAAGCAAAGAATTCCAATAAATCTTCGAGTTAAAGTCACTTTTTAACTAAAATAAAGATCCCCTGACAGATTCCGTCTGTTTCAAAAGTTACTCACAAGCAGCTACATTGTAACAGCAGTGGCAGCGACGTCTGGCTTCGCTCCAAGGAACGAAAGCACACCGAGCTGCGGAGAAGAGGCTAGGACTCCGGGGGAGTTCTCTCCTAAACCCCCCCAGAAACGCTCCTGGGGGGATTAGGGAACTCAACCCCTATCCCAGCCAAACTCACTTTCTCCCCTTCGCCCGGGGAGAAAGTTCCGAGCCGCAAAACAGCTGATCCGCGCTGTTTTGACAGCTTTGACGCAGTCCCGGGCTGGAGGCTCAGGAAAAAGTCTCCTCCGGTGGCGCCTCGCCACAGGAAGCTTCCCCAATGATGGAAACTTGAGGAGGGTGCAGACCACAATATAAGTTTAACCCTAATGAATCACTCCACTGTAGTGGTTAAGAAATTTGATTATGCTCAGGAGATACCAGATCCTCTTAACCATACATGACTTTGGGCCAGTTATTTTTTCTCATGTCAATCTCTTTGTAATGTGGTTATTGTGGGGACAAAATAAAAGGTGATAGCTCAGTATACCACAATGAATTTTAAAAAGTTAAACATCTACTGTATCAAACAAGAAAGAAATACATAAAGGTCATGAGCAATATTACATGTAACAATATTAGACATAACCTTATTATATTTTCTTCTCATTTGACTCTGTATTATGCTTATGCACAGTTTATGCATGCTGCATTTTTTAGCAACTTCTTAAAGAAACTATATATTTTCCAGGTATCACATAACAGCTGTGCAACAGTGTGATAACTATAGTGTATGTCCATATCCATGCTGAAACATAGTTTTAGAAAGAAAATTTAAATATTCTTGATTTACATTCAAAATCATTATACATATTGCTCTGGTAATCTTTAATGTTACAAATATTAAAATTGCATTAAAATGTTTGGAAAAAAATATTAAAATTGTAATATTAAGAGATCTCCAGATTTTTCTGATATGTTAAAATATGCAAGCCAATATATCCAGTGCAGTCTTATTCTTCCCATATTAATCAATCAATCAAAATAGAACTAGAAGGGACCTTGGAGGTTTTCTAGTCCAATCCCCTGCTCAAGCAGGAGACCCAATACAATTTCAGACAAGTGACTGTCCAGTCTCTTCTTAACCTCTAGTGTTGAAGCACCCACAACTTCTGAATGCAAGCTGTTCCACTACTTAATTGTTCTTACTGTTAGGAAGTTTCTTAATTTCAGAAGTGTGCAGAAGTAATCAAGGAGAGAAGCAACCTAGAACTAAAAAGAAATTTCCTGACAGAACAATTAATCAGTGGAACAACTTGCCTCCAGAAGTTGTGAATGCTCCAACACTGAAAGTTTTTAAGAAGATATTGGACAACCATTTGTCTGAAATCATATAGGTTTCCTGTCTGAGCAGGGAGTTGGACTAGAAGACATCCAAGGTCCCTTCCAACTCCGTTATTCTATTTTATTATACAGAGAACTCTCTTCTGTAACTTAGAGAAACTAATACTAAAGAAATACCAGGTTTTTTTATATTTAAGTTCTGTTTTCTTTCTTATTTTATAGAACAATTTATTACAATTTGGTAATATCCTCAATGTAATTACTAATTTAATTAGTTTTACTTCAATGTCGTCTTTCAGTTCCAGGAATATGATTGAACCCATTGAAACAGGTACAATTATCACCCAATCACCTGGAAAACAACAACAAAACAAAATTATTTTTGTTGGAAAACGTCAATGAGCTTTTTTATTTGATTTATTTATAATTTTCATTTGGTAATTCTTCCTCTATAATTATCCATTTAACCATGATAACATCTGAGTTCCTCATGGATCTCAAATGAGTTGAACAGAAGTGAAATACAACAAAATAAAAGGGAATGAGAAAACACAACACAATATTCCAACCTGGGCTCAAAGATAGTTAGAATACTGAATTTTGATCATTGTTACTTATGCTGGGACTTGGACTATCTGAATTAATGAAAGACAGATCTGGGAGAGATGAATTGGCTTAAAGAAAAATTGCTTCATTCAGCATGGTGGTATTTGAAGCATTAATTATAGTGCTTTTACCCAGAGTGGTGTGCATGATTCCTAATGCTAAATGCAGCATAAGTGAGCCTCTTCCTTTTCTTCACCAACAGTATGAACCTGGAGAACTGATTGTTGTAGGCATTCTGTCTAAGATCTACATATTCTATGCAGTGATGGACTTCAGAGAAGCACCGTCTAGTAATCTCTTTGATGAAACCTTGTAATTTGATTTTAAACACAGAGACACATACTTTATAATCTTATTTGAGATGGTTTCCTCATAGGCAGTGAATAACATTCTATATAATGAGAGAAAAAGATTATGCGTAATCTATATTTGTTGAGCTGTGACTTTCCATCTCATTAACATTTTGTGGGTCCAAGAAAGACTTTCAAAGAAGGGAACACATCTGTATTTTTTTCATAATGTATAGATAATGAATTATGTTTTATTCAATACATAGTAATATTTAATACACTCAGGTTAAACTACATAGGGTTTTTAAAAAGACAGGGGCCTTTATCAAATATCTTATTTCTATGCTTCCGTGTTTTTACTGTAGTAATGATCAGGATAAAATTGAAAACTAAAGTGTCAAAATTAAAGAGTTTGAGTAAATTGTGATTTTATGTTAATATGCAGAAAAGTGAACAAGAAAGTATTTTAAGAAACCACATAAACACTGGGCTGGTATTTGCTTCAACACCATGTATTTGAAATACTTCATGCTCCAAAGTTATTTCCCTGTTGAAAATAGTGTTATAAAATAATTTATTTAGGAAGGACAGAAATCATTACTGTAACCAATATATTTCAAGTGTTTAGAGTACTGAACTTGTAAAAACAGGTGAGAACATGAATGCTAATTCTTTAAAAAAAATATGTTACAGTGAACTCTGCTAATTCTCATTTCTTGAACTATGTGAAAGAATATATAATTTTCCTTTCAGAGTGATGACGCCGATCTATCAACAATTCTTAGCTTTGCAATTTGCAGTCAAGAAGATCAATGAAAATCCTCATATTTTATCCAATCACACCCTGGGCTTCCATATCTATAACAGTTATTTTACTGCAACATGGACTTATCGTGCCTCATTAGAACTGTTCTGTACCAAGGAGAGATTCATCCCAAACTACAGGTGTGACATGAAGAAAAGACCAATAGCTGCCATTGGGGGACCAACATCTGCAATTGGAGACCACATGACCACTATCCTGTCCCTCTACAAAATGCCACAGGTACAATGCCTGCATAGAAAAATGATGTTTTTGAAGTCTTTCATGTCTTCTTTCCAGTGGTGTTTGTTTGTCCTGGGGTAGAGGTAGGGTGAGAGAATTAGGGAATAAATGGGCCCATTGTATTTTATAAAGTCTTAAACTTTATTTGCTTGATTTAATTAGTTATATATTAATAGGTTTATTTAGGCCTCGTTTATCTATTCTTTTTATTGTAAATTGTTTACCTGTTTCATATACCAACATGCTTTTAGGGTTAATGATGCTTAGACCTCTAATAATCTACTTTAATTGACATTTCTTGATTTTTATCTCTACTTAAATTTCAAGGGTTATTTTATATACACAAATTGTGGAGTCACAGTATTAATATTATTATTATTATTTAAATAAACTTACACTAACAACGACAATGACAGCGACAACAACAACAACAAAAATAATAACAATAACAATAATATAGTTGGAAGGGACCTTGGAGGTCTTCTAGTCCAACCCCCTGCTCAGGCAGGAAATGCTATACCATTTCAGACATCCTTTCTCTTATATGCTTTTTAAAACAGAAAGAATAGAAAGAAAAAATGGGAAATGAAATGGAGAAGAAAAATATATTTTGTAAACTGAATTGTAGAGAAAGAAACCAATTAAAATTACAGGGTATTCATTGTATCCCTGGATAGTATCTTCTTAGATGATAAAAATAAATACACTAGCTGCACAAAGCTGCAAACTAATAGACCACAGAGCTTGTTGAGAATATTTTATTATCTCTGAAGGTAATTTTTTTCAACATGTATCATATTCAAAACTAGAGATTGCAATGAAAGTTCTGCTTTATTAATAAGATGCAAATATAGATGTTCCCTGAAATGCAGAGATGATCTGATGGAAACATTACCCACTGGGTCAATTTCACCAAAGCAGACCTACTTACGTTCCAGTGTCTACCAATTGTTCCAATATGTAATTAAATTCTACCTATCTTCTGCTCATTTATTTCTATGGAAAATTAGATAATTCATAACTTCTCAGTTACTTCCCTTAGTATTTCAAATTTCACATGTAAAGTATTCAATAATTCAATAATTCAAGTAATCAAACAACGAATCAGCGAACACCTAGAGGCAAACAAAGTCATTACTAAAAGCCAACAAGGGTTTGTCAAAAACAGATCATGCCAGATAAATCTTATTGCATTTTTTGACCAAGTGACAAAATTAGAGGACCAGAGGAATGCTGTGGATATAATTTATTGGACTTCAGTAAGGCATTTGACAAAGTAGACCACAACCTACTACTTGAGAAGATAGAAAAATGCGGGTTAGACAGCATCACCACCAGATGGATCCGTAGCTGGCTGACTGGCCGTACTCAGCATGTGGTCCTCAATGGAACCACATCTACATGGACGGAAGTGTGTAGTGGGGTGCCCCAGGGCTCTGTTCTGGGCCCAGTACTCTTCAACACTTTCATCAATGATCTGGACGAGGGGATAGATGGGGAACTCATCAAATTTGCAGACGACACCAAGCTGGCAGGAATAGCCAACACTCCAGAAGACAGGCTTAGGATACAGAAGGATCTGGACAGACTTGAACACTGGGCGCTATGTAACAAAATGAAATTCAATGGTGAAAAAAGCAAGGTTCTACATTTAGGCAAGAAAACAAATGTATAGGTATAGTATAGGGGGTACCTTGCTCAATAGTAGTAACTGTGAGAGGGATCTCGGAGTCCTAGTGGACAATCATTTAAATATGAGCCAGCAGTGTGCCAAAAAAGCCAACACAGTGCTAGGATGCATTAACAGAGGGATAGAATCAAGATCACATGAAGTATTAATACCACTTTACAATGCCTTGGTAAGGCCACACTTGGAATACTGCATCCAGTTTTGGCCACCAAGATGTAAAAAAGATGTTGAGATCCTAGAAAGATTACAGAGAAGAGCAACAAAGATGATTAGGGGACTAGAGGCTAAAGCATATAAGGAACAGTTGCTGGAATTGGGTATGTCTAGTTTAAAGAAGAGAAGGACGAGGGGGGACATGATAGCAGTGTTCCAATATCTCAGGGGCTGCCACAAAGAAGAGGGAGTCAAGCTATTTTCCAAAGCGCCTGAAGGCAGGACAAGAAGCAACTGGTGGAAACTAACCAAAGAGAGAAGCAACCTAGAACTAAGAAGAAATTTCCGGACAGTTAGAACAATTAACCAGTGGAACAACCTGCCTCCAGAAGCGGTGAACGCGCCAACACTGGAAGTTTTTAAGAAGAAACTGGACAGCCATTTGTCCGAAATGGTATAGGGTTTCCTGCCTGAGCAAGGGGTTGGACTAGATGACCTCCAAGGTCCCTTCCAACTTTATCATCATCATCATCATCATCATCATCATCATCATCATCATCATCATCATCATCATCATCATCATCATCATCATCATTACTATTATTATTTTTATTATTATTATTGCTGCAATAGAAGCTCAAACTCACAATTAATTCTTAATTTCTAATTTCTGGGCTTTTGTTTTGTCTAACCTTTTCTTCTCCCTATAAAATGGAATATGATTTTCCCCCAATCCACTTTTCCATCTCTTTCCTCAGTTCATCTATGGCTCAACTCCAGAGATAAATGAAAAAGCACAGGTTGTTTTATACCAACAGATGTTCCCAAATGTGCACTATGAATATAATGGAATTCTTCAATTGATGCTCCACTTCCAGTGGAGTTGGATTGGGATGTTGTATACAAATAGTGAGAATGGTGAAAGATTTGTACAAGATGTTGTACCACTGTTTTCCCTGAGTGGCATTTGTTTGGCTTTCTTTGAAACTTTGCCAGCCATTACTTATTCTAATAATATTTTCTCTTCTGTGGAAGCTGGGATTGAAACATTCAAAGTTATTATTAGAAGCTCTGCTAATGTAGTGTTAATCCATGGTGAAGCTGAAGATATGATTATTTTGAGGATAATTCCCACCGTATCCCAAATGGAAGAGATATCATTATTGGCAAATATTAAAGTGTGGGTGCTGACAGCTCAGATGCATTTCACATCACTTCCTTTCCAAAGGAATGATGACATAGACTTCCTCCATGGTGCTCTCTCCTTTGCAATTCACTCAAGGGAGGTTTTGGGATTCCGGGAATTTCTTCAGATGAGAAAGCCTAACATGAAAAAAGAAGATGCCATTATCAAGCTCTTCTGGAAAAATGCATTTGAATGTACATTCTCCAACTCCATGAATGGGGAAAAAGATGCAGCCATCTGCACTGGTGAAGAAAAACTGGAAAATCTTCCTTCATCTGTATTTGAAATGGACATGACTAGCCACAGCTACAGTGTCTATAATGCTGTCTTTGCAGTGGCACATGCTTTGCAAGACATCCAAGCATCCATATTCAGATACCAAGCAGGAGATTGTGAAGCCAAGCTCAACCTTCTGAAACAACATCCATGGAAGGTAAAGTTCTAAGCAAGGAAACTGTAAATTGCAGAGGGATTATCATATTTGAAGGTAAAGTAATATAACCTAGATTGGGGAGGATGCTATTCTACTGAGACTTTCTAGAATCTAGATATGAATATTTATCTAGACATAGGATTCTCTCTAACTATAACTTTAAAATTATGTATTTTAGTGTGTGAGATATGGGATATGTTGTTGATTATTTATTTCATTCCACCTTATATAGAACAAAAATAGATAAGAACACTTAGGTGAAATGTGTCATAGTTCCAATCACTAAACTATCACAGTTTCAAGCACACGTTCCAAATTGTTGAAAAGGAAATCAGTTTTTTTCAAAATAAAAAGATGAATATTACTTAGTGCTAGAATGAAAGTGAAATATCTATTTATCTTTAGCTGATCACAAATCGTTAAGCAAGTTCTTGTAATTTATTGGATAGGAAACCTCCAGGAAAAACAAGTATATATTTGTTGCAAACTTCAAAAACAGATCCTTTATCTATTAATTTAATTGATTATATAATATCATATCATTGTCAATTTTTACCCACATTGTAGACAGATTTTCTCTAGGACAAATTATTCTAATCTATCCCTAATTATCCCTTTCAGATCTTCTATTGGTGCACCCATTGCCACTATAACTGAGTGCATCTGCCTTTCTGCTGGTCTTCCTCTTCTTTTCTTTATTTTCACCTTTCTCAGCATTAACACCTCTAGGAAGCAAGATCTCCATGTAATATATATTAATTTCTACATTACAAATATTCTCCTTATTAAATGTGCTTGAAAAACTTATCCACTAATCATTTAAACATAGTGGACAATCACTTAAATATGATCCAGCTGTGTGTGGCAGCAGCCAAAAAAGCTAATGCAATCCTTGATTGCATAAACAGAGGCATAGAATCAACATCATGTGAGGTATTAGTACCATTTTATAAAACTTTAGTAAGACCACATCTGAAATATTGCATCCAGTTTTGGTTACCACGTTACAAAAAAGATGTTGAGACTTTTGAAAAAGTGCAGATAAGAGCAACTAAGATGATTTAGGGCCTGGAGACTAAAACATATAAAAAACGGTTGCAGGAATTGGGTATGGCTAGTCTGGAGAAAAGAAGGACTAGGGTGACATGATAGCAGTATTCCAATATTTGAGAGGCTGTCACAAAGAAGTGCTTTTCCAAAGCACCAGAGGACAGGACCAAAAATAATGTATGGAAACTAATCGAGGAGAGAAGCAACCTGGAACTAAGGAGAAACTTCCTGACAGTGAGAACAATTAACCAGTGGAACATCTTGCCTTCAGAAGTGGATACTTCATCACTGGAGGTTTCTACAAAGAGACTGGACAGCCACTTGTCTGACATGATATAGGGTCTCCTGCTTGGACTAGAAGATCTTCAAGCTCCCTTCCAGTTCTATTCTAATTCTAATTATTTTATTTTCACTTGACATAAATTAGAATCAGATATGTTTTATTCTGTTTGTGCCTGTTTGTTTTTCATAGACTTAGTACTTTTATTAAATTGTGCTGCTTTGTAGGTTTTATTATCTTTGAACAATCTCAAGCCTATACACTAAAAACGCAAGCATAATCAACCAGTATTACCTTGCCTTCTAGACCTCTTAAACCTCTTAAAGAGTTCATTCTCTGCATTCTCCAAAGAGGAAGGAACATTATTCTTAATGGAATTAAATTTCTACTGTACTCTTTTGCCTTCTTTCTTAAATTTAGCTCAACCAGCTTGTAAGAAAGGTGTCTTTCAATAATACTGCTGGGGAAAAAGTTTCCTTCAGTCAGAATGGAGAGTTAGAGGTTGGATTTGATATTATGAACTGGATTGTATTTCCAAACCAGTCTTTTGTGAGAGTCAGAATTGGAAGGATCAATGGCATGGGTTCTCAAGAAATAAAGTTTTCTTCTCCTGACGAATCTATTGTGTGGCCCAGAAGATTTAATCAGGTATGGTCCAATTGCAATTTAGATTATTTTCCATAATTATTCCATTGTTAGAAATGTTTACACATCCAACATCCCATTTTCCAGTTCCATTCGGAAATAAAACCCTGCATGGCTTTTTTCTGCTCACATATATTGTCCAGGCCATGAGGAAGGAAAAATATGGGGACATATGTAAGGTGGTTTGGGATTCTATAAGTCATATGCACCTGTTATAATAATTCTAATTTGTGTTTATTGTGCAAAGACTGAATAGCTAGCAAAGGATAAATATAACTAAAATATTTGGAATAAGATAAAATGGTTTAGCAGATAAAATAATTTCACAAATAAGTACACAAAGTGGTAACAGATAATAGAAGTCTCACTAGGAGTTCATCGATATTCATTTGCATCTGTTCTTTTCTCCTTTTATATATGTCAACTTTAACCACTGAAATAACTTACTGAACTGGAATATCATAGTCAACCATCTATAGATGATTCTGCCACATTTACAGAAAATTCTATTTCAAAGAAGTGGAAATTATGGGATTAACTTATATAAAACACTGAAAAATACCTTTCCAATCAGTAATGAGATGTCAGGGGAACACAGAGAAAGTGTTTTCCTAGTGGTTTCCAATGTGTAGAGCATACTGTACTAGGATGTTTTGGGACATTTAAAATGAAACATTTCACAATGTTGTTGTACAATGTTTTCTTCCTGTCTAGTTTATTCTTGCTTTACTAATTTTTAGTTTATTATCCTTGCTTTGATATTCCTATGGTACAGCATGATTTTATACTTAGTACAGTAGATATTCTTTTCACTGAAAACCAGCAGAAGCTATTCTAGACTGTGCCAGTATAAAATGTTGTAGATTCAAAAGATGGAGCACAATGCTCACACCTTATTACCAGTCAGGATTATTGAGTTCCAGTTCATAGGAGAAACAGGAATGGGAACAGGAACAAGAACCAGAGTAAGAGCAAAAACAAAAGAAATGGAAGGACTTTGATAGGAGTTGTAACTTACGGAGTAGGGAATTCTGGGCTCTGATTTGCTGGTAGTTATCTAGAGCCACAGAGGGTGGATCAAATTATTTTTAGTTGATGGGAGGAGGAAAGTTCATACTATTGCTAAGGAGATAGCAGTGTTTGGAAATGGTCTTTTCCACCTATGTTAATGAATAATGGGAGATTAGGTGCATGCTTGTTATCTAGAACTAGATTACAGGGGTATCAAACTGCCTGCCCATGGGCCGGTTGCATCATATGGGGACCGCACCCACCCCAGCTCCGCCAATGCGAAAAAAGTCGTAATACGTCGTAGCACGTCACATGACATGGTGAGTTTGACACCTATGAACTAGAATGTCTGTGAATTTTCACCCAGTTACACTGTTGCAGTTTCTTTAATGGGTCTGCTGTTGAGTACTTGCAAAGGCTGAATCCTCGTTATCTTTTGTTGGTTTAGTCCTCATGAGTCATACTTCTTTTCTTCTGGCCTGACCAGATTAAGGAGGCTTAGTTTTAGGACAGAAATAGTCACTTCATCTCTGAGGGGATTATGTAAATGAGGGAGGGAAGTTAAACATGAAACCTGATCTTGTTTCTGAACTTCTGGGAGGGACCTTCCATTTCTGTTTTGCCCAAGAGAGTATAACAAATAGATCAATATGCAAATAAGTAATAAAAGTACAATCTTGCCACTCAAAAGCATTCTCTCTTTTCATAATGGATAGGTACAGCCACTTTCTCTGTGTAATAGCAAGTGCCATTCAGGATACATTAAAAAAATGATAGAATCAAAGCCATTTTGCTGCTATGATTGTCTTCAGTGTCCTGATGGGAAGATTGCTAACAAGGAAGGTAAGATATAAGCAGAAAGCTGAAGGATCTACTGACATCAATAATTACACACATATCTTCTCTTAGTATTTAAAAATAGATGCTGATCATGAAGTTTTAATTCACCAAGGAATATCACAGTATTAAAAAACAGAGAAAAGAAGAAGAACCCCTGTTGGGTTGTCTGAGTTTGCTTATCTTGTTTTATATTTTATTACCATCTACCATCATCAATGCATGGGGAAATTACAAAATAAATAAAAACAGCCAGAAAAATTCATTCTTCCATGGAGTGATGATCTTATGCAGCTCAATAATGAAATTACTGCAGGAACAGTAGCAAGCTCAGAGAACCACAAGAATCCAAATATATGTACAGCTGAAATAGGGACTGCACTTAAATAAAACTAAAAAAATCACAGAGACAAAGGCCAGAAAAATGATGGCAATGAATCATGCTTCATGCATGCTGTGATGTAGACTGATTCTCCTTACCAAGGAAAATAGGTAAGCATGTAATGTTGCAAATCTACCAGACATGTGAAGAAGAAAAAAGAGCATTGGAAGAATAACTGAGGTATAGTGAAGAAGATACATTGAAGCTAGTATGCCAGCTTTACTCAGAATAGCTTATATCCTCCAATGATTCCTTTAACTCCATCAAATATTAACATCTGCCTATCCCATGTTCTTGTGAAGGACTCAATAGGTGGATGAAAATGCCAAAATCAGTCTAAACATCTGCCTGTCCAACTGTGTAGCAAACCTTAATATCAATAACATCTCCCTATTCCAGGTCCATGGGAAGTACTCAATAGAGGGACAAAAATGTCAAATCCTATCAAAATATGTGGCTGACTATGCAACCAACAATAATAATTTCAAATGCAAATTAAAATAAAAGCAGAATTCACACTGGACTTCTTGGTTTCTTTATATTATTTGAGCTTCTGAAATCTTAAATAGTGAAATCACTCTTAATTTTGTGATTCTTACATTGTGATGCCATGAAGAGTTGTTAATGTGTCTTTGAAAATTAAAATGAACAGTGCTGTAAAATATTTCATGTTTATTTGCAGTAGAAATAATTCAAAACTCTATCTCCATGATCCCCAGCTTTTAATTAGTGAATTTTGTATGTGATTTTCAACAAGGCAAATGAGATTTCAGGCTAAAAAGCCATGCAGAAACAGAATATTTACAAATTACCAATTCAAATTCCAGTTAAAAATATCACAAGTTCACAAACCTCCACATCATGATGACTTTTTAATATGCATAAAGCAAATATAATAATGTTGATTGGTTATAAAGAAACATTTTCAGAGTCATCCCAGATGACTTTCATTTACTTGAAATGCAATATATGCCCTGCCTTATTTGCCTTTACTGAGGTTAGATGCATATGCAAATTATAGAAATTTGTTTGGATTTCACATTCTAAGTCAAAACAATTATTATTTACCTGTTAGTTTCTTATTTAATTAATGAATGGGATTTCAGAACTATCCTGTTTCTAAACTAATGTTTTTTCCCCTAGATATGGATGACTGTTTCCATTGTTCAGAAGATCAGTACCCAAACAATAGCCAAGATCTGTGTCTCCCCAAACCATTAACATTCTTGATGTACAAAGAAATTTTGGGGACCATTTTAGCCAGCTCTGCTATTTTCTGTTCTTTCATTACAATTGTAGTCCTCTGGATTTTTATTAATCATCAGGATACTTCTCTTGTTAAAGCCAATAACAGGAACCTGACCTATGTTCTCCTGTTTGCTCTTTTGTTATCTTTTCTTTGTACTTTGCTATTTATTGGCCAACCATCCAAGGTGACATGCATTTTTCGTCAAACTGCTTTTGGAATTGTCTTCTCAGTGGTCATTTCTTGTGTTTTAGCCAAAACTGTCATTGTGGTTCTGGCTTTTATGGCCACCAAGCCTGGGACCAAGATCACCAAGTGGGTAGGGAACAAACTTGCCATGTCTGTAGTATTTGGCTGCTCCTTTGTTCAAGGGATTATGTGCACTGTGTGGCTGATAACATCTCCCCCATTCCCTGATGCTAACATGAGTTCAATGGCAGAAGAAATAATTCTGGAATGCAATGAAGGATCCAACTACATGTTCTACTGTGTCTTGGGCTACCTGGGTTTCCTTGCCTTTATTAGCTTCATAGTGGCTTTCCTAGCAAGGAAATTGCCTGATGTTTTCAATGAAGCCAAGTTTATCACTTTCAGCATGTTGATCTTCTGCAGTGTCTGGTTGTCCTTCGTTCCAACATACCTGAGCACCAAGGGAAAATATATGGTTGCTGTGGAGATTTTCTCTATCATAACCTCCAGTGTTGGAATATTGATTTGTATCTTTTTCCCCAAATGTTTTATCATTATATGGAGACCTGATTTAAATAAGAAAGAAAGGCTAAGCATAAAAAATCATTAGAAGAATATATACCTGAATGACCTTTAATTCTTTTGAATTAGTCAATAGTGCTTTAACTCTGTATTGAGGTGTGTGTGCGTGTATGTATATGTATGTATATATTTTGTGTGTGTGTGTGTGTGTGTATAGTTATACCTGTACCTATACATATGCATATATTCATTCTTATACTATGGGTGGTATGTGGTTTCCTCAATCTCAGGTCCTCTATGAAAGGGTTAGGGTTAGGGTCTGGGAAATTGAGAGTTCTGCATAACACTTTAATCATTCCTAGACTGCATTCTTCTGATGTTCACACAGAGAATTCTGATGACGTTTATGAGATATTTTGGAGCCACTCTCTCAGTGTAGGATAACAGCCTTGAGTTCTTGAACTATCACTGAAACCACTTTGCCTTTTACTTTCTATATCCCGTTTCATTAATCCTTCAAGCCCTGGTACTCTTTGAGATTTTCATTCTCCTTTTTCCTGATGTTGCTGTCAGTTGGTGTCACTACATCTACTACCACTGCTGTCTTCTGATCCCTGGCTAACATCACAATGTTTGCTGATTAGTCAGTATCTGCCTGACTGTTTGGATCTGGAAGTCTCACAGGATCTTAGATATGTTATTCTCCACAACATTCTATGGAACACCCCCCCCCCAAAAAAAAATCTGGACTTGTGATAATCTGGTCCATCAATGTACACAATGGCACTCCTTTGTTTGGCCATTTAGGGTGTAATGTACCTGCCTGCATCTTACATATTTCACTATGTGTTGGATGCCTCTGAGACCTCTCTGTAGAGTTTGTACCTTAGGTCGTGTACGATAGAACCCCGTTTCTATGTATCTGGCACCTGTTCTTGTATTGCTATGATCATGCCTCAGGATTGCCTTTATTTCAACTCTTTACAGCCCTGGTAGGATTTCCCAATGTCTGACACACAAACACAAACACACAAACACACACAGAGAGAGAGAGAGGGAGAGGGAGACTTAAATTTAATTTAATATTATTCTTGTTGCATTGTTTTTGAACACTGCTTAGTCCTATGATTGAGACAAGCTTTCAAAAATGTCTGAGGCACTGCATCAAAAGCTTTTCACTATTGCAGGGTTCCTGAACATACATACATACACACATACAAACATACATACATACATCATTCCATTTTTACTTATAGGTTGCCAGATTTCTATATGACTTTTGACTGCTTACAACTATTGTTATTACCCTATGGTGTTGTTACGTTATCCACAATGTAATGCATATAGTAGTTTGGCTACCAATTTACTAGGTCTGTTATGGTAAATGCTTGTGTGCTTCCCAAGGTGCACTACAGGAGGGCCAGCTAGCTTCACATCAGAAAGAAAGATGACCAGCTCTTTCTGTAGAGTCATCCAAGCCCCCCCCCCCCACCAGAGCCACCTTGCAAACAGGCATTACAAGCAGGAAGGTTCAGAACTGACAGGAATCTGACCACCTGCACAAAATACTAGCTTGTCTCCCCACCAAAATGGGGAGATCTATTTATCTACTCTCATTGCTTTCAAAATGCTTTCAAAATGCTAGGTGAGCAGAAGCTGAGGCAAGTGATGGGAGTTTACCCCACCATGCAATGCTAAAGTTATATCTGGGCTGACATCTTGTTCTTTTTTTTATATATATATATAATTTTTTTTATTTTATTTTTCACCATACACCATACACCAAAACTACATAAACATAAATCTTTTCTTCTAACAGAACAGTGCTTTACATTTTAAATGTTCTTTACATCTTATTTACATTTTATATACATCAATAATTATATCTTTTTCTTTCTCTGTTCTAGCCAATTATAACATTTATTCCAAATTTCATAAAATTC
>NW_015386992.1:230193-243287 GCF_001527695.2 Protobothrops mucrosquamatus
CTCAAGATGTCAGTCCATGGGAGTCACTTTTGTAGCTTGACTAGCGTGTGCGCATGGCTCCTTGACCTCGTTATTGGGCCGGTCATGACTAGGCACGTTCCTGATGCCGGTTCCTTGGTAACGGCTTGCTCCCTCCCACGTCTCTCATCCACACAGCTAACATCAGGGAATTTTTCTTTTTTAGAGCTAGATGTCAATGGAGGGTCTCCTTTCACGCGCTCAGATCCGTCCTCCGTTTTCCTTTCCATATCACCTTCACACCCTTCCCCTTGGGTCCTTTCCAATGTCGCCCCACACTTCTTTGTCCATAGTCGAGTACACGTCGCACCAACTCGCTTTCCAACGTCTCCCCCCCTCTCCGTCTCCTTTTTGATGGTACAGCCTCCTATTTTCTTATCTCCCCCCTTTTTTGTTCCGATGTAATTACCATTGCAATTACCATGCAATGGTATATATATATATATGTTCAAAATAAATAAATAAAAGTGAACACCAGGGAAAATCCTTAAACTATAAAAGTTTAATACCAAATTTACAAACGGCAAGCTTTCGTCAGCCACTGCTGACATCATCAGGGCTTGAGAAGCCAGTCTATGGGAGAATCTTTTATAGGTTGAATAGAGTCTGCACACGGCTCCTGGACCTTGTTACTGGTCCTAATTGAGTAAGCTGCGTTCCAAAGGTAGTTCTTACATTCCTGGCTGTTCCTGCCCTGCATTTCCTGCTCGTGTGTGTGACTTCACATGTCTCACTTTCGCTTGGGCTGGGAGCAGATGGAATGCTCCCCCCTCCTATCTTCTTTGGCCGTATCCCCCCCATCGTTCGACTGCGTGGTCCTGCCCTCCTCCCCCCTGCAACGCTCTAATCCACCAGACCCGGTGTGCTCGTTCCCTTTCCTGAAGCTCGGCTGATTCCATCCACCCCGCTGTAGCTCCTATGGGTGTTTCCCCCCCCTTTTTTTTCTTCTGGCCGTATCTCCTGTATCTCTCAGCAGTTCACTCTTGTCGCCCTTTTGCTCGTCCCACTTGGACTGCCCAGGCTCATTGCCTCCCTTTGCTTCTTCTTTCTCTTCGCCAGTCCCCTTCCTGTGACCACCCCCTCCATGGGTGCTATCCTGTCCAGATTTTATCCTCCCCCCTTCATGTTTGCCGTTTCTGACTCGGCCGGCAGCACTCTGTGAAAGTTATTGCTGCTGTGCTGTCAGTGATTCAAATGCTTGGAGAATATATGCCATTAGCTATTTAAATAGTTGTAATTGTTTTAAAATTGTACACTTGTAAGCTGCCTCAAGTCAATTGGTTGAGATGGATGGCTACAGAAATTGAATGAATGAATGAATGAACGAACGAACAAGCAAACAAAGAAACAAACCACTCAGTCAATTTATTGACAAAACCATGTGGATCAACACTTGGTTGATCCAAGTGTAGCTCATTCTGAACTTGTGGGGAAACACAAGGAAGAAAAAAAATAATTCTGTGCTGCTCTACTACAAAATATCTGAGTGGCATCTAGTAAAAACAAAGGTTACAAACATTGAAGCAATAACAATCAATATGCATTGCAATAGCATTAATCATCAGGGATAATTCATAAAAAATATTTTAATATCTGCCAAATATTATTTTCTGGACCCCAGTTTTCATCCAGTAGAGGGGAAATGGTTCTTATAAATGGGGCCAAGATAGTTCATAGGCATGGCATCATGATAGAGAAGACTTTCCTCCCGAGCCCCAATAGGTGGAATTCCTTTGGAATACCAAAGTGCTTTTTGAAGAGGCAACTGGACTTTCTTCAGAAGCTGAAGAAGAGCTTCTTGGATGAAAAGTGAAACATTTTCAAGAAAAAACAAAGAAAGTCCAGTTGCCTCTTGAAAAAGCACCTTTGGGAAAACCATGACCTGGATGACTGAGAATCTTCATAGATAATTCCTTTGCAAATGGGACCTTCAGCAAAATCTGTCTCTCAGACTCTACAAGATGAATAGATTCAGTCCAGAGCATGCAGACATGGAAACAACGTGGCTCTGAGTCATAGAGGGCTTTAATTTTAATTTTAGCAGTACCACACCATTTTTGCCTGGAAATAATTTGGCAAAGCACTCTATTCTTGGTTGGAATAAAAAAAAAATTCTGTTTCATGCACAAGTCCAGAAGCTATTCATATTCATATGACCTCAGGTTGACAGGGTGGTATGAATTGTATAGAAGAATATTTCTCAGAAATGTAAATGAAGCATTACAGACAGGGAGAAACCTTCTTCATTTCCCATTAAAAATACAGGAAAATTAAAAATCTTTCTTAATTTGCAACTGAAACTTTTAGTTGCAGTCAGTAATTAGAGGCATTTATCTTACCTCCCTAATCCACTAAAAAAAACAGTTGGTGATATGGCCTTAGAACTGAGCAACATATTTTTTTTCAAAAGCATTTCCTTGAACCTCTGATTCAAAGTGGATGATTTCCCCCTATAATTATCAATTTAATTATATTTATTTTAACTTTAGCTCTTAACTCAACAGCTCTAACCACCAGCATATCTGTAAATACTTTTTTTGCATTTCTCACTATTTCACAAAGGGAATCAATTAATCCTTCTATTCAGAATTAACAAGCACTTTTTAAAAAATGGTTTAATTTAACCTATAATCATTGATTTAGCCAAAATGACCATTGAATCTCCTTCAATTTTCAAAGGAATTGCAATAAATGCATACAAATAACCAGGTCTGAGAAAAGTACAGGGATGCTATTATTGCTTCACAATGTTAATATCTGAGCACTGATTCCATTCAATAAAAAGAGCTCTCTCAGTCCTTAAATCAAACTGTACAATTTAAGGAAAGTCAGTGCTAGGATAAGTGAAATGACTTATATAAGGAACAGCTTCATTTAGCATGCTGGTCCTTCAAGCACTAGTCTTGGCCTTCTTCTCCAAGGTTTTGTGTAAGATTTCAAGTGCTAAGTGCAGCATCAGTAACCCTCTACCTCTGCTTCACAAGCAATACCAACCAGGAGACCTCATCATTGCAGGCATTCTGTCTAAGATTTACATACTCTATGATATGATGGAATTCAAGGAAGCACCATCTAGTGATCTCTTTGATGAAATTCTGTAAGTTTTTACAATGCCTTAGAAGATAAGAATGATAAATCTATTTGACTGATCTTGGAAATCTTGGTTTATATTGGGCATGGGCTACTGGAGATTCCAGGACAGTTGATTAGGCTGAAAAGTTTTGTTTTATTATTTGTATTAAAAAAAAATCCTAGAAGAAAGCAGTGGTGAACATCTTTTATAATACGGAGAACACAAAAACCAAGCAAAAACTGCACAGATGTAGTCATTAGAAATTAAGCTCAACTTATGTTCATCTATAGCACTTACAAACACAACACAATATTAATTTTATAAGAACTATTTTTGGCTGGTGTTAATTTTAGCCCACTGAAAATGAGGTTAAAATGGCAATGTATCTTCTTTTGATAATAGAAGATTCTGCAATTCCTCTTCATAAGTTATAACCTTAAAGTCAATGATTGCATTTCCTTTATTTTTGTTTCATGTTCCCCAGTAATAAAGAGACCAATACGTGTTCAATAAGTAACACCTTGTAATGGAATCAATAGAATGAAGAAAGGGAATGATTCATTACAAAGATGCAATTTTATGACTTGCTGGACTTTATTTTCATTTTGCATTGCGTGTTTAAAAGGAAGTATGGCTAGCTTAACTTTCATTTCAAGAATAAGAAATTTTTGTTCTAGACAAGGTTGATTAATGTAAGACACAATTCCACTTATGTTGCAATATATTTTATATCTGTAGTTATCTTGTTAATTAAGCCTTACAGAAGAATTTTAAAGACATTAATTAAATTGAATTTAAACATACAGAAGGATGATAAATAAAATTAATATATTTCTAGGATATTTCTGAATAATGAGTCATATTAATATTACTGATAACATGTGTGATTGCCTGCACTCATGAACATGAGATTTATGCCATATAGCTTCAACCCTACTGTATAGGTCTCACCATAAGAGCTAGATGAAGAGTGTCTCTTCTATAAAAAATATGGTGCGATGTAAAATCAGTCCTCACTTAGGTGAACAGGGACTGCACTAGTATTGGGATTTGTGGGCAGATGGTGACAAATGGGCTGCAGGACTCAGAACCAATGGCTGCACAATCAGGGTTAGCAACTACAGTCGTACTGGAAGAAACATTTATTACCTTTTCCAAATACACAAGGAATGAAAATAAAGAAATAATTATGGTGCTACTGCCAGTAGGGACAAGAAGCATATTTGTAAGATAGTCAAGAATGACAGCAAGGACTGTAATAATAATAATAATGATAAAGTTGGAAGGGACCTTGGAGGTCATCTAGTCCAACCCCCTGCTCAGGCAGGAAACCCTATACCATTTCGGACAAATGGCTGTCCAGTTTCTTCTTAAAAACTTCCAGTGTTGGTGCATTCACCGCTTCTGGAGGCAGATTGTTCCACTGGTTAATTGTTCTAACTATCAGGAAGTTTCTCCTTAGTTCTAGGTTGCTTCTCTCTTTGGTTAGTTGATGTGGATGCTATTGTACATCTTGGCACTAACGATCTGTCCCCAAAAAATGTACTCTCTGTGCAAAATGATTTCCAGAGCTTGGGGCAGGAACTTAACAGGTTAGGCTGTAGGCTTACTTTTTCAGAGGTTTTACCAGTGTATAAGGAACAAAATGGAAAAAGCAGCGTATAGCAGAATTCAAGATGTGGCTAAAGGAGTGGTGTAAAGGGGAAGGCTTTGGTTATATTAGTCATGATGTCTGCAGCTGGTCTAATGAAAAAGTGTACAAAAGCGATGGTTTGCATCCATCAAAAAAGGGACTGAGTTACTTGGCAATAAAGAGAAATATTTAAACTAAACAACATGGACAGTGAGCTAATTGATACAGAACATTCCTGTCCCAGGCAATCTAAAAATTATAGGGTTATCAGTGCATGTAACATAGGGGTGTGTGGACAAGAATATCAACTTAGCTGTCAAGCAAAATCAAGCTTTCAATAGTGCACTAATTGAAAGTGCACTAATCAAACAGGTGGTAAGAAAATAGGGGAACTCAGGCACCACACAGGTTTTGTAGAAAGCAGTGGTGGGATTCATATATGTGAACAACCAGTTCTTTTTGTGGATGCCACTTCCAAAAGTCCATTTTGGACCTTGGCAACAAAAAATTAGCTACCGGTTCTGCCAAAGTGGTGTGAATCGGCTGAATCCCACCACTGGTAGAAAGTAAACACAGGATTAATCAAAAAGGACTCAAATGTCTATACACCAATGCACAGAGTATGAGCAATAAACAGGGTGAATTAGAAATTTAGATAAATGAGGGCAGATATGATATTGTTGTCATTATGGAAACCTGGTGGGATGGAATCCACAAATGGAATACACAGCTAGAGGGATTCAAATTCTTTCAAAGAAACAGACCAAATAAAAGAGGAGGTGGAATTGTTCTCTATATAAGAAATAATTACATCTCTATAGAATTAGAGCACAACAATGATGAAAACTGTCTCAAATGCATTTAGGTCAATATAAAAGGGGGGGAAATGACATTGCTATAGGTGTATATTAAAGGCCACCCAACCAAACAGAGGAAATAGATGAACTTTTTGCTAGTCAGTTAACTAAGGTATATAGGAAGCACATCACAATAGTAATGGGGAACTTTAATTACCCTGACATCAACTGGGAGACAAACTCTGCACCAAGTGAAAGATCAAACAGATTCCGACAAACCTAGCAGACAATTTTGTCTCCCAAAAAGTAGAGAAGGAAACTAGGGGATTAGCCATATTGGACCTAATTCTCACTAACAGGAATGAAATGATAGAAGGTGTTGAAGCCACAGGAACCTTGGGGGGAAGTGATCATGCAATATTGGAATTCAACATTATGCAAGCACAAGCAATAGAACACAGTCAAACTAGAGTCTTGAACTTCAAAAGAGCTAATTTCAATAAACTTAGAGCTTGGGAAGGATTCCATGGATGATGATCCTCAAGGGTAAAACAACTCAAGAAGCTTGGGAAATTTTGAAAAGTGAGATAATAAAAGCCCAGTCAAGCACAATACCAACAAAGAAGAAAAATAACAGCTCTCAAAAGAAACCAGCATGGCTGCACAAAGAACTCTCTGATAAATTGAAAGTCAAAAAGGACAAGTATAACAAGTGGAAAGAGGGTAACATAACTAAGGCAGAATATCAGCAAATAGCCCGAGACTGCAAAGATGAAGTGAGGAAAGCTAAGGCTCAAAATGAACTAAGGCTTGCGACAAAAGTCAAAAATAACAAAAAAAGCTTCTTTCAACATGTAAAAAAACAAGAAAAAAGTCAAAGAACTGATTGGCCCACTAGTGGGAGAAAGTGACAAGAAGGTGACAAGCGACAGGGAGAAAGCAGAACTATTTAACTCATTTTTTGCATCTGTCTTTAAACAAAAGGAAAAAAACAGCCCAACCTATTAAAAACAGTACTATAAAAACAGATTAGAAACACAAGTTAAAATACGCAAGAAAATGGTAAGTGAGCACCTGTTCAATGTCTGCCTATCCCATGTCTTTGGAAAAGACACAATAGATGGACAAATATGCCAAATCCAACCTAAGTTCCTGGCTGAGTATGCAACCAATCATGGTAAAATTATCCATGAACATTATATTTATACACGGTTAAGCCACATTTTGGAGACCAAACATAACTAATAACTTAATTATTTTTAATTTTCTTTAGGATATTGGAAATCAAATGACTATGATAATATATATTTTATAGTCATGTCTCCTGAATGAATCTTTTTAATATATTTTACTGAAAGATAATGCATCTGACATTTGTAGTGAATGCTCTGTGAAAGGTTATCTGGTTCCCTTTTCAGAGTCATGACTCCTATCTATCAGCATTTTCTGGCTTTGGAATTTGCAATCAAGGAGATCAATGAAGATCCTCAGATTTTACCCAACCTCACCTTGGGTTTTCATATCTATAACAGTTATTTTAGTGCAAGTTGGACCTATCATGCCTCACTGGAACTCTTTTCTTCACAAGACCAATTCATTCCTAATTATAACTGTGACATCCAGAACAGAATAATAGCAGTTATTGGAGGACCAACCTTTGAAGTCTGTCTACACATAGCTACTATCCTGTCCCTCTATAAGCTGCCACAGGTACTGTGCTTATATTTGTAAGTCAACCATTCAGTATGTTTTTAATTTATATGGATTTGAAATAAATATACAATGAGTAAAGTAAACAATGATGTATATTTGTGTTTGTGCATATGTATCACATGTATAAAAAGTTAACAGATGGCAAATGTTTTCATTGGTAAATGTACCGATGTCAACAGATATTGCAAATAACATATTTGACCCATGATAAGATTTGTCATAAAACTGTTGTCTGTTTGTCTGTCTGTCTGTCTATGTGTCTAGCTAGATAACTAGCTACAGAGGTTTTCAGAGAATTCACAGTGTTGCGTACATTAAGCACATTTTTTTTAATCAAAGCTGGGCCTTGATTTCAGTCCTAGCACCCCTGTTTCCACTGATCATTGAAGAACAGCACAATTATTGGCATGGCTCAGTGCTCTTCAAGAACTTTTGTGTACTATTTATCTTCAGGTGATATTCTCTCCCTGTTGTTAGGATCCTGTAGCCTATCTGAAACTGTTATGGGTTGTATGACAATGCTAGACAATGTTGAAGTATGCTCTTCTGAAGCCTCTACAGCTTTAGAAAACAGTGAGAAAGCACACCCTGTTCAGAGGATCCAGTGGCTATGTGAGGGCATAACCTCATCAGCTTCTGCAAATTTCATCAAAATGAGATGTGCTTTCAAGAATAGTTGTGCTGGTGAATGCTGGTGTGTGATGCCAAAATTTGTAGTATGTCACTTTTGACATGCATGCTGTAGGTTCACCATCAACAAATAGACATGTATGAAAGAGCAGATGCATTTTTTCTATTACATGCCAGACCCTGTACTGTTCCTGACCGCCTCCATGTGTAACAGTGTTTTAGAAAAATGCCATACAGGATATCCCAGATATCAGGGTATTTTCATGAAAGATAAAAAGGTGCAACAGCTTTAGATATTGAGGGAAATATTGTACCAATGAATTATACGTCCACACAGATTTTCCTGTGGTATGGTGAATAATTTCAGTAATATATACTTTATTTACATTATAGCCTTAGCTCTTTTTTTGTTGAATTTCACAACATTCAAACTACATACAAATTGGAAATAGGAATAGGAAATTATTCCAGAAAATCAGGCACTACAAACAAAGATTTGTAAATTACATTTTTCCCTTTCCCTTATTTCCATCTTTCTTTGATAAGCTTACTTATGGTTCAACTCCAGAGATAATTTCAGAGACTCATCAAGTTCTCACCCAACGGATGTTTCCAAATGTGGACTACCAATATGATGGAATCCTCCAATTACTGCAGCATTTCAGGTGGACATGGATTGGAGTAATATATACATATAATGAGAATGGTGAAAAGTTTATACATGATGTTGTACCTATGTTTTCCCAGAGAGGGATTTGCTTTGCATTTACTACAAAGTTACCCAGAATGACTTATTCCAATAGCTTTGATGAATTGATAGGAGAAGCGGTTGAAACATATAAAGTGGTTATGACCAGTACAGCTAATGTGGTGATAGTTCACGGTGAAATGGATGATATGATTCTTTTGAGATTTTTTCCATTTATAGCCCAATTTGAAGGAATGCCACTATGGAGAAAAAATAGAGTGTGGGTTTTAACAGCTCAGATGGAATTCACCTCACTTCCTTTGTTGAGAACTGTAAAAATAGACTTCCTGCATGGTGCTTTATCTTTTGCAATACAGTCAGAGGAAGTCTTGGGATTCCAGGAATTTCTTCAGACGAAAAATCCCACCTTGGCGAAAAAAGATAGCTTTATCAATGTATTTTGGGGAAATGCATTTGAATGTTTGTTTCCTAATTCCATGACAGCTGAGGAAGACAGGGTTACCTGTACTGGAGAAGAAAAACTGGCGACTCTTCCTACATCTATATTTGAAATGCATATGACTAGCCAGAGTTACAATGTCTACAATGCAGTCCATGTGGTGGCCCATGCTCTGAGTGACCTCCTTTCGTCTATACTGCATTACAGAGCAGGAAAGCATGTAATCCAATTGAACCTCAGGAAGCAAAAGCTGTCGAAGGTAATATCCTGATTAAATAAAATACACGGAGTTTGCCACTTTTACAGAGAGAATTTACTGTAGACACAACTCATTCTGTCAACTGTGGTTAGCAACTAAGGCACAAACTATCTATAAATATGAAATTGTTCTCTAGACTTTCTTCCCAGGAAAATCAAATATATCATCCTAAGACATCACTCAGGAAATAATTCCATATATAATCCTATTGAGGAATAATTTCACATGTTCAGCGTGAATTTTTGTGCATGATTTTCTTAACAGTCCTCCTTATTTTGAAGGTGTGGAGGTTTTGCTGTGCTAAAAAAAACATGGCAGATATTTTTAGTGGAAAAGAGAGGGGCTATTGATTTGGTAGTTTTGCTCTTTTTATTTAGTCAGGGAAACAAAGCACCTAGTTCTAGAGAAAAATGATAATAGGAGAAATGAGTAAAAGTGCTGCAAAAAGAAAGAAAAAGTAAAGAAAAAATAAACATGTAAGAAAGAGAAAAGAAGTACATGACATGACTTCTAACCTTTATCAAGTAAAAACAAATTTAGAGATGCTTTACTCCCTCTGAAGTTACAAACACTTATCTCTTTATTCCACATCTTATCTCTTATGTATAAATAAATCCATAATGTAATCTTTTCAGTACTAGTGTCATCAGAAAATCCAAACAGGACAACTAGAATTAACTACATTTCTTATTTTAGCCTTGGTCAAATAAACCAACTTTCTATTGTTCCCTTTTATTTCTAACAATTTTAATCTTATTTTATTCAAATATTGTCATATGATTTGATTTCTCTTAATTTCTTTCCATCACATAGAGTTTTTCATAGTTTTATAAGTCTCTTTTGTGAATCCAATAGAAAAAAAATATTCTGGTCACTCTCTTCTGGTGTTTCATTTGTATGTCTTTTTTAAATTTTAAAACCTCAGCCAATTTCTCTTGCACAGCCTAAAACATTGTCCCCTATAGCCTAGTTTTTGAAATCATGAAATTGCTTATCTTTTTTATGTGTTATAAAATCCAAAACATCTATTTCCCACATGAATCTGTTTGTATTTTACAATTAATTCCAAAATCTTATTGTAATATTGCAATGTTATCTGGAACTTAAATTCATTTATCTTATTTAGCTTTTTGCTATTTATTTCAAATTCTCTAAATTCTTAAGCTTATGATTAAAAAATTCTTTTTTTAGGATTAATTCCAAAAGGTGTTTGGAAAGTGACAGAATTGTTAATTAGACTGGTTATAGATCTCTGTTGTGTGCTGTAGTGATGTCTGTGCACTGAATATATTCTTGTAATTGAAAACCTATTTCACAACATTAATTTTTCCTCCTTTTCATTTTCATTTTCCAAAATATCTACAATAAATGACAATACACATAATTTATCCCTATTATTATTATGAGCTGTTGCTTGCTTCTTGGAACATGCTGTAAGTATATGAGACCATAGATTTGCTTAAGGAGGCAGTATGACAAAATGTGTTCTATTGTGCTATAAAAGATATGTGGAATTACTCTATATGGTTGCTATATTTTAGGTTTTTTTACTTAAAAAGTGCTATAAATTTATTTCTTAAGAACATTGCCTGAAAGACCTTCATTAGCTGAGGTAAAAAGAAAAAAGAAACAATACAATTATGTATTCAGACTCCCCCTCAAAATGTTCTGGGTATAATAGCATTTTATAAGAGTTATGAAAATAATGATTAATTTATGGGATTTTTTCCTTAAATTCTTTTATAAGAAATCAACTCAGTTATCCCCTTATGATTGCTTCTTCTTTGCAGCTTAACCCTTAAGATAGGAAGAACTTGCCACTTAGATGTCTCTTGTTACTCAGCTCCATCATTCTTACCATGTCATGTAACCATCCATCTCCTTAAGGTATAGAGATCCTTGATAAAAAAGACAATTCATCCTTGAGAGTTTTATAAGTGATATTCTGAGCCCTAGAACTCATAGAAGATGCAAAATTTAGAAAGGGGGGATTCTATACGATTATTTTTCCCATTTAATTACTTTAATATTTTTCAAGTGCAGTATAAAACAGCATTCTTTTATTGAATCTATTTAGTATCATTTAATTTCTATAGTTTTAAATGTTTCCCTTTATAGATGAAAGACAACTATAATCACACAACTCAGTATTAAGGAATAATGATAGTATTGTATCACCTTTTGGGCATATTAGAGAATTTCAGGGTTCATTATATATTTCAGATAGAAGTTTGTACAGTTGAATAAATTCCTTGTCATGAATTTCTCTTCTTTTTACTTATTTTTCAATTCAGCTCAACTACTTTATGAGAAGGATCTCATTTAACAATAGTGCAGGGGGAAAAATTTCCTTCAACCAAAATGGAGAGTTAGAGACTGGATTTAATATAATAAATTGGATTACTTTTCCCAACCAATCTTTCCAAAGAGTCAAAGTTGGAAGAATAGACTCCATGAATCCCCAAAAAGAAATGTTCTCCTCTTCTGGGAAATCTATTATGTGGCCAAGCATATTTAACCAGGTAAGGTCTAAATAAATTCCAAACTATAGTAGCTAATGATTCCACTGGTGAAACCTCTCATCTTAACCTTTACAGAAAAGAGAATTCCCTTTCTACAAATATGAAATCATTGGCTATCTTCTTCCTCCTTTGTTCAAACCATTAAACATTAGGCAGACCTTCTATAACCCTAGAAAACATAATGTTAAAAATGTAAAGGTCCAATTTTCTGACGTAGTTAAGGTGCTGACCTAGATATTGGGTGACAATGAATTCTAGTCCTCCCTTATGCAGGAAAGGTATCTCAGTGTCTTTGGACCAGACAATCAATCTAAGCACAGCCCACCTCACAGTGTTGCTATCGAGAAAAATAGGAAGTAGGAACATTATATATGCCACCCTGAGTTCCAAAATAATCAGAATATAATCTAATAATAAATGTTTGATAAATATTGAGGTATAACATTGTCAAACCATTTTCTTATTTCATTTATGAACAGGCCCAGCCACTTTCTCAGTGTAATAACAAATGTCCTTGGGGCTATAGTAAGAACAAGTTAGAAGGGAAGCCATTTTGCTGTTATGATTGTCTTCAATGTCCAGAAGGGAAGATTGCAAACCAGCAAGGTAAAAATTGTACCTATAACTGACCTGAGTTTAATTTAAGGATCCATGTTGCCAATCATGATGGATATCATTGCCTACCTACAATCTCTTTTAGTTTTCATGCGCACATTTGCATGTGCCTTTTTTGTTTGTTTGAATTATTTCTTTTAAACTCTAGGATCATATTTTATAGACAAAAATTAAAGGACACCTGACTGAATTTTTAGAGAGGATGTACACTGAAACATTCATGAAGTTTCACAGAATAACTTTTTTTTCAAATGATATGTAGGTAAGTCTAGGGAAAATGTTTAGGTTTAGTAATCATTGACCAATGTTTTAGACAAATCTAAAATTATGAAGACCCATGGAAATTAAAAACCTAAGCAAAAGTTAAAATAGATACATAATATAGAAAAAAGGAGTGCTGCAATAAAAACAACAAATTTAATTCCTTATAAATACAATCTTCTCCATTTTCTCTTGTACAATAGTGAGCCATTTTTGGTCACAGAATGTTAGAAATATAGTTAAGAAGTACTGTATAAATTTGGTTGCTCTTCAGTTTTGAGCTAGCAAGCTGTATTCTAGGCATTATCAAATCAAATCAAATCAGATAATAATAATAATAATAATAATAATAATAATAATAATAATAATAATAATAATAATAATAATAATAATAATAATAATAATAATAATAATAATAATAATAA
>NW_015386992.1:243387-249110 GCF_001527695.2 Protobothrops mucrosquamatus
AATCCGTTGCTTCTCGTCCTGCCTTCAGGAGCCTTGGAGAATAGCTTGACTCCCTCTTCTTTGTGGCAGCCCCTGAGATATTGGAACACTGCTATCATGTCCCCTCATCCTTCTCTTCATTAAACTAGACATATCCAATTCTAGCAACCGTTCCTTATATGTTTTAGCCTCCAGTCTCCTGATCATCTTTGTTGCTCTTCTCTGTACTCTTTCTAGAGTCTCAGCATCTTTTTTACATCGTGGTGACCAAAACTGGATGCAGTATTCCAAGTGTGGCCTTACTAAGGCATTGTAAAGTGGTATTAATACTTCACGTGATCTTGATTCTATTCCTCTGTTAATGCAGCCCAGCACTGTGTTGGGCCATATGGCCAGAAACAGTAAAATATCCAATTATAGGCTACTTACATACATACATATATAAAAATGCACTGAGTATAATCTAATGATGAGTAAGAACACATATCATAAAATTAATTTAAGAAGGATAATTAAAAAGATCTAAAAATATTTATCTTATTTATGTTTCCGATGAATCCCCAGTGCTGCTGTGCAGAATCTAGCCACCTGGACCATAATCAAGCCTTTTCATCCTTAAGCAGCCACTGAAGATAAGTAGTGTCAGAACAGCCAGGATACCTCTTGATTATTGGGAGGATAACGTTTTTTTTAATATCTTTAAAGAAAGAACATCAAAGGAGTATATGTCCAATGGTTTCCATCTCTCCTGAGCCACAGGAGAAGAGTCTTTCAGCCAATGGTATCTTTTTATACTTGCTGTACAGGACGGCTATTCTAGGCATTATATGTTCCATCTTACTTATTTTAAAAACAATTTTTAGACTAACTGATTTCTAATCTTCTATTTTGTTGTCTAGACATGGATGACTGTTTTCAATGTCCAGATGATGAGTACCCTAATAAGAAGCAGGATTTGTGTCTCCCCAAAGTTGTAACATTCTTGAAGTATGAAGAATCTTTAGGGATGGTTTTGGCCAGTTTTGCTCTTTTCTTTTCTTTGGTCACAGTTGGAGTCCTTTGGATCTTTATTAAGCATCAGGACACTCCCATTGTCAAAGCCAACAATCGAAACATCACATATGTTCTCCTTGTTTCTCTTCTGTTATCTTTTCTTTGTACTTTGTTATTCCTTGGAAAACCTAACAAGGTGACATGTCTCCTTCGTCAAACTGCCTTTGGCATCATCTACTCAGTCGCCATTTCTTGTGTTTTGGCCAAGACCACCATTGTGGTTCTGGCATTTATGGCCACCAAGCCGGGATCCAAGATCACTAAATGGGTGGGAAGAAAATTAGCCATATCTATAGTATTTTGCTGCTTCTTTATTCAAAGTGATATTTGTATTATATGGCTGATAATCTCTCCTCCGTTCCCAGATATTGATAAAAGCTCAATTTTAGATGAAATAATCTTAGAATGTAATGAAGGATTGGTCTTCATGTTTTATAGTGTCTTGGGCTTTATGGGCTTCCTTGCCATTATCAGCTTCATGGTGGCTTTCCTAGCAAGAAAATTGCCTGATACTTTCAATGAAGCCAAATTTATCACCTTCAGCATGTTGGTATTCTGCAGTGTCTGGTTGTCCTTTATTCCAACCTATCTGAGCACAAAAGGGAAATATATGGTTGTTGTGGAGATCTTCTCCATTATAGCCTCTAGTGGGGGGTTACTGCTTTGTATATTTTCTCCCAAATGCTATATTATTATTCTGAGGCCTGATCTGAACAACAAAGGACTTCAAAAAAAATAAGACAACAAATTAATATAAAATTGGATGGTGCCAGAGGAAACAGAAATTTTCTATACCAAAAGTCTATGTCCATGTACTTAATATAAGTCCTTAAGGATATACTTACTATTACTATTCAATATAGTTTTAAGAAATGAATTTATTGGAGTTGATTTACAATTAATATATTTAATTGGAATCAGTCGGACATAATCTTGATTACTTTTAGTATCCATGGATAAAAGCTTAAAACATAAATTGTGTCGATTTTTCATTGATAAAAAAAACATCCTCAGTTAAACTGATGATTAGAAAACTACTATTGGAGAAATAATTATGTCAACATTGAAAAACGATAGGTGATATTTGAATTTTGATCCGCTAAATACCCTTTTGGTTTGTTAAAGGATATTAGAAATAGCTATCAGAACAACCAAGAATATCTTGAAATAATTTGAATGTGTTTTAACCAAGATAATAATGTAACAAATGAAAAGGTAAAAGAGATTGCAGAAGAAAATATTGCCATTCAGTATGTTAAAGCTGTTTACCCACGTGTTAAAAGCTGGCAGTGTCTATGGAGATTCTCAGTCACCCAGGTCATAGTTGTCCCAAAGGTGCTTTTTAAAAAGGCATCTAGACTTTCTTTTTTTTTCTTTGAATACATTTTGCTTCTCATCCAAGAAACTTCTTCACTTCTTCAAGAAAAAACTAAGAAAGTCCAATTGCCTTTTTAAAAAGTACCTTTGGGTTAAAAGCTAGCAGTTTTAAATGTTGCCACCTCCACTATTAAAGGAAATTCAATAAGGCCATCAAATAAAGTAAGGGGAAAATATATTTGAGGGGAAAAAAATAGAAAAGCAGAAATCACATTTCCAAGGAAAATGTGATCTTTGAAGGCAGGATTTGGCAAAACCATTATATTAGAGCAGGGGTGTTAAACTGCTGGCCCGTGGGCCGAATGTGTCATGGCATAACTGCACCCACCCCATTACTGGAATGGAAAAAAAGTTGTGATACATCACGACACATTACATAACATTGCGAGTTTGATACCCCTGCATTAGAGTATTTCATCTATAAAAATTCAAACCACTGAACAATTTCTATGCTGATGGAAAATTATGAACAGTGTAATTAATTTTCACTACTCTGATGGTAGACCTGTGTTCCTTCAACAATAATTTAATTTCCAAATCAGTCTGTAATTATAAAACTTACCAATCCTCTAACCTACTTCAGCTTAAATTATGAAAACGTGTCTAATATGAACAGAACTCCACAGCAAAACTCAGTGAAGTTGATATCAAATGAAAGAAACTTTGCACAACAGAAATGAAATACTGCCACCTATATCACTTTCTTGGGGAGCCAATGGGAAAAAAAAATATTTATTTATTTATTTATAAAATTTACATGGCCACCCAATTCAGTCTCAGTGACTACAGGTTGATTACATAGATAAAACCCCAATACAAAAACCAACTATCTTCATCCCCCTAGAGACAGTCATCAGATCACCTACTTGATGGGCTCCTAGGTCCCAAGGCCCATTGGTAAATCCATCTCTTCAGAGTCTTGCAAAATAGTGTCAAAGTGGGGGTCAATCTTATCTTTGCAGGGATGACATTCCACAGGAGGGAGCCACTACAGAGAAGGCCTTTGTTTTTGGTCCTATTAATTACTCTTAGGAAAGAGTACAATAGCATTCCCTGCCTCCCCATCCTGGTGGACCATGTAAATATCACTGGGAAAAAATAATGCTTCACAAATATTGATCCCAAGCCATATAGGGCTTTGAAGGTAACAACCAACACCTTGAATTGGACCCCAAAAATGATCAGCAGCCAATGCAGCTCTTGTAGGAGAGGTGAGACATCTAGGCTTCAACAAAACTATGCAGGCCATTTTATTTTGAATCAATTGAAACTTCTGGATACTTTCCAAGGGCAGTCCCACGAGGAGACCATTGCAATAGTCAAAACGGGAAGTGTCTAGGGCAGTGGTGACGAACCTTTTAGAGACCGAGTGCCCAAACTGCAATCCAAAACCCACTTATGTATCATTGGGTGCCAGGTGGGTGTGGCCCATTGGGTGGGTGTGGCCCATTGGGTGGCGTGGCCCATTGGGTGGGCATGGCTGCGGTGGTAACGGCAGACTGGGTGGGATTAAAAAGTTCAATCAATCTTGTTGTGTCCTGAGCCTGCATCTTGCAGGCTAGGGACGTTGCAAGAGTCCCGGGCAATTGCAGAAGCTGCCCGGGACCAGACTGAGCGGCGCCGGCCTTGTGCGCATGCGCAAGGCGGGAAAAGTCCGCCTCATGATTGGTTGAACTTGCCCGGGGATTAGAGGGTATAAATAGAGGCCTGCGTGCCTCTGCTCTGGTTGTTCGTAGAATGGAGCAAACAATAAAGACTTGTTGGAGATGCTTCGTCTCAAGCGCCATTATTCCCAGGACTTAACACTGGCGACGAGGATGGGATTCAGTCTCTACGGCTAAGAAAAGCTAGAAGACTCACCCCCTCAAAGAAGTCCGGGAAAGAAACGGCGTGGAAGTCAGCGTTATCCTGCCAGTACGAAATCGCTGGAGGGTGCGTGCGACTGAAGAAGAAGAAACTTTACCATCGATCATGGCTAAAGTTGGGCGTTTAGAAGAATTCGACGTCTCTCACCCCGAGAGGTGGGAATCTTACGTGGCAAGAGTCGAGACGTATTTTCGCATCAACCAGGTTCGAGAGGATGGCTTAAAGGCTGCCACATTGTTGTGCGTTTGTGGACAAGACGCCTTTGAGATCGCCGAGAGTTTAATTTCCCCAGACTCGCTGGAAACGGTATCATACGCCGATCTCAAGAAAACCTTAAAGGAACACTTCCAGCCCAAGCAATCAGTCATGGCGTGGAGGCACAAATTTCAACAGAGAGATCAGCGAGTCGGAGAATCAGCAAAAGACTATGTTGCGGCCTTGAAAAGAGCAGCTAAACCGTGCGACTTCAAGGACTTAGAAGAAAGACTCCGCGATCGTTTTGTATGCGGGCTGAGAAACACAGAATTGCAGCAGAGACTGTTCGCCAGGGAAGATGTTTCCTTCCAAGATGCTCTGCGAGAGGTTTCGGCTGAAGAAGCTGCCGGCGGGGTGGTCAAGAACATGCGGCCCAAGAGAAACGCTCCTGAGACCGCCACTATTCACAAGGAAGACGTGCGTGAGGACTCGGACGAAGATCCTGAAGAAGAGGTGGATAAGCTTTACCAAGCTGCTGGAAGGAAGTCCAAGGATCGTCAGGACAAGGGCCCAGCTGAGCTCCGTTGCTGTGGATGCGGTGGTCGCCACAAGCGAGCAGAATGCCGGTTCCGTTCCGCCATTTGCCGAGCGTGCGGGAAGAAGGGCCACATCGCTGCGGTCTGCCTGGGTCGACAGAAGGTACAACCGAAGGAAGAATTGAATCTGAAAGGTACCAGGGTGCCCAGCCAAAACAGGGTGGGGTTCTGTGCAACATGCCGGAACATTTTAAGAATAGGCACACACAAACCCCTTAAAAAGAAATTAACACTTAAAGTGAAATTGCAGGGAATTCCATTATCAATGGAACTTGACACAGGGTCTGCCGTATCCATAATCTCCCTCAATACATTTCACAAAGTCTGCAGCAGCAGTGGCCAGAAAGTTTCCCTAAGGCCCTCTAATGTAATCCTTACAGATTTCCAAAATTCTAAAGTGTGCGTTAAGGGGGAGGCCACACTTAGTGTACAGTACAAGAATTTTGCAGGCCCCCTAAACGTGTTGGTTGTAGGGGGTGAACGAACGAGTCTCATTGGACTCGATTGGTTTGAGGCCTTGGGAATTCAGGTAACTGGACTGAATAAATTGCAAACACAGACCCTTGCTGATGTATGCAAGGAGTTTGCAGATGTGTTCAGCTCTAAACTTGGGTCCTACACGGGACCTCCTGTTTCACTTAAGTTGGATCCAATGGT
>NW_015386992.1:249995-260269 GCF_001527695.2 Protobothrops mucrosquamatus
CTGCCAACAGTCCAGACCTGAAATGCCCCAGGCCCCTGTACACAGGTGGGAGGAAACACACACTCCATGGTCTAGAATACATGTAGATTACGCTGGGCCCTTTCAGGGTCAATTCTTCCTGGTTGTTGTTGATAGCCATTCCAAGTGGCTGGAGGTCGTGCCTGTGTCTTCTACCACAGCTGCCAAGACTATCCAGGTGCTGAGGAGCATTTTTGCTGCACATGGGTTGCCAGATGTTCTAGTGTCAGATAACGGTCCTCAATTTACTTCTACTGAGTTTCAGGGATTTCTTAGGACCAACATGATCCGCCATGCTGCTTCGGCTCCCTTCCATCCTTCCACCAACGGTCTGGCTGAACGGATGGTCCGCGTCACCAAGGACGCCCTCAAGAAGCTGACCTACGGCAACTGGCATCACAGGTTGGCTGACTTTCTTTTGGCACACCGTACTACTCCGTGCACTGCCATGGGTAAGTGCCCGGCCGAACTCCGCTGGGGTCGTCGGCTCGTGACTAAATTGGACAGGCTGCATCCGGAATGTGTACCTGCTCAGGTGTCTCAGCCACACCCACCACGGGTCCTTCGTGAAGGTGATCCTGTATGGGCCAGGAATTACGGGCCTGGCTACCTTTGGGTACCGGCTGTGGTCTGTAAAGTCTCGGGACCTCTGTCTTATGAGGTGTCCCTGCCAGATGGCCGCGTGCTTCACCACCACATCGATCAATTACGTGTGAGGCGGGACGCGCCTATGGTTCCTCCTCAGTCTCCTCTGGGGGGGGAGGAGGAATGGGAAATGCATTCTGGGATTCAAAATCAACAGCCTACGTTGGCTGTGGAAAGGGAAATGGGTACGCAACACCCAACTTCCACAGGTGCTTCTGGTAGCAGTTCATGGGAAAGGGAGTACATAGACACCCCCACACACACTCCAGCCTGGGAGTCCCACCGGTGGCAGACTAATTATCCACCCCTATCAAGCAATACTCCAGACACGGAGAATACATGGGAGCATACTCACAACTCACAACATGCAAGAGAGCAGGCAATACAAAGGGGGAACACGTCTCATGCTGNGGTCACTCAGGGCAAGAGGTCCTCCCAAATACCTAGCCGATTATGTAAGGTGAACAGGTACATAGTGAAAGCTGACTGAATGCACTGGCGGGTTGTATTTAAGTAAACAAGGTCGGGGGGAAGTCACTGGTTCTGGTTCAAAGGAACAGTCCCACACCTTATACATTGTGTAACTTTATTTTATTATTAATTATATTACCATCTATAGGATGGCGTCCATGTGGGCGCAATCTTATTTCATCCAGGGGAAAGGGGTGTTGTGTCCTGAGCCTGCATCTTGCAGGCTCGGGATGTTGAAAGAGTCCCGGGCAATTGCAGAAGCTGCCCTGGACCAGACTGAGCGGCGCCGGCCTTGTGCGCATGCGCAAAGCGGGAAAAGCCCGCCTCATGATTGGTTGAACTTGCCTGGGGATTAGAGGGTATAAAGAGAGGCCTGCGTGCCTCTGCTCTGGTTGTTCATAGAATGGAGCAAACAATAAAGACTTGTTGGAGATGCTTCGTCTCAAGCGCCATTATTCCCAGGACTTAACAAATCTATTCTAACTTTGCGAGATCTTTTTTTTCCCATGAGAAGTTGAAATTGATTGATTGAACCTTTTTTTTTTGCACACGGTGGTGGAGGCCTAAAGCAAAAAGGTTTTATAAAACCCAGCTGAAGGTCTAGGACTGGGGCAATGGCGTGCGTGCCCACAGAGAGGGCTCTGCGTGCAACCTGTGGCACGCGTGCCATAGGTTCGACACTACGGATCTAGAGCATGGGTAACTGAGAGCAGGGATTGTTGGTCCAGGAAAGGACATAAACAGTGCATAGCCCACAGTTGTGAAAACATCCTCTTGGTGACAACTGCCACCTGCTCTTTGACCAGGAGCTGTAAGTGTAAATACAATTTAAACAATTTAATGTGTTTCTGTACCCACAAGTGCCACACAGTGTTGTGAAAAACATGTTTTTCTACTCAAAGACATCTTTCTGAAGACATTTGATACCAGGCTGGTAATTTCTCCTCTGCAATTATCACCTCCTTTCCCCCGGAGAATTCCTTTAGCTGGTAGTACAAGGAGGGCTATCCACTTTTATATTTCTGAGCTATAGTGATTGGTCTTCAGGAATGGGTTCATAGATCATTTTTAATGCTCAGTGAAAACAACATTACTGGCCAAGTAGCTGTTTCAATCAAGCCATGCTATCTAAAGAAGGACAATGTTGGGACAGATGAATTGGTTTCAGAAAAAAATGTTTTTACTCAAGATGGTGGTATTTGTAGTCCTTCTTTTAGTGTTTTTGCCCCGAGTGGTATGCATGATTTCCAGCACCAAATGCAGCATCAATGATCCTCTGCCTTTTCTTCACAAGCAATATCAGTCAGGAGATCTTATTGTTGTGGACATTCTCTCACAGATCTACATCTTTTATGCAATGATAAACTTCACAGAACGTCCCTCCAAAGAGCTCTTTGAGGACATTGTGTAAGATCTTTAAACCAAGACGCACCCAGCCACAACCACACAGAAAATGTGTTGATTTTATCAAGATATATTTATAAATTTATGCTAGCTTTGATTTCATTGAAGCAAAGTCTTATATTTAATCTCAACTCTACTTTTGCTGACTAGCATCTGGTTCCTTCTCCTCCACCACCATCACCATCTTCATCATCAGTTTCTCATATTCCTGTTTTTATTACATTTTCCTTTCCCCATTTGATTACTTCACACTTTTTGCCATAATTAAATAATTGCACAAATAGTAATGTGCATTTGAGGGGGAGGCAGGGAAATATCAAAAAGGAAAAGAAAATGCTTGGATGATATATGAGAAAATAAGAGGTTCTTAACCAAGAATATTACTGTTGTCAGATTATGTATGGTAAATATATATTGAAAACACAGGAAATCGAAATGGGCCATACTAATTACTGCTTTACTGCAAGAAATTAGTACAGTAGGAGCTCTTCTAGGGCAGGGGTCCCCAATCCTCGGTCTGTGGACCAGTACTGGGCCGCAGCATTGCAGCAACCGCACAAACAAGCAAAGCCCCATCCACAAGATGCAGGCAGCACATAAAACCATGCACTCTCCAGCCTGAGGGAAAACCTCTCTTCACGGACCTCTGTTCGAGAGTGCGCTATTTCTCTTCCCTTAAGAAATGAATAGACAAAAAAAGAATAGTTGCAAAAATCTAGTTTTCCATCAAACGAAACTTTTGTAGACATAAACCTATACATTCCAGTAGCTTCTCCATACATTTTAAGGTGGATCCTTTACTAGTGCCAATGCTTCATATTTTCATGTTTGCATTGGGATATTGAACAGGATAGAGTTGATGAAAGACTCATAAACCTTGCATGTATTTTATATTAAACTCATTCCTTCACATTCATCAATACCATTTTAGAGACCATCAATAAGGAACTTACTCCAAAGTGCAGAAAGAAAGATTAGTGTCCTCCTGAAAGTATTCACTGGAAGAATTTGATTGCAAAATCCAGCTTATATGAGTAATGTTAAATTAAAGATTTATTAAAGATCATGAGTATTAGACTTCTGGATCTAGAAATCATCATGACTTTAACAATATTTTGTCATATCCATGTATGTGGGCACAGTGTGAAATATTACATTGAACTCAATCATATGATGTATCATAGTTTGAAATGAATTGGTTGTGATATTGTGTATAATTTTCATTTCAGGTTTATGACTCCACTCTACCAGCACATCCTAGCCTTAGAGTTTGCTATCAAGGAGATCAATGAAAATCCCCATATTTTACTTAATTATACCCTAGGCTTCCATATCTATAACTCATATTTCTCTCCAGGTTGGACTTTCCGTGCCTCATTGGAACTCTTTTCTACACAAAGCAGATTTATCCCTAATTACAACTGTGAAATTCAAAACAAACCAATAGCAGTCATTGGAGGCCCAACTTCTGAAGTGTCTCTGCATATGGCTACGATTCTGTCACTGTATAAGATGCCACAGGTAATGAAAAATGTTTATGAAGTAGGTGACAGAGGAATGAAAAAATATTATGATTGGCAGAAAGATTTTTGGAAGTTGTAAAATATTTGTCCTGTAGTATGTTGAAGTAACAGAGTAAAGGATTAATGCTTTGAACTACCCTTGATGATGATGATGATGATGATGATGATGATGATGATAAGAATAATGATGATGATTTTATAGTACTGCACTTTTATCTGGAGAGAATACATTTGAATTATTAACACTGAATTCTGGAACTGTTTCCAGACAGTTTTAGACACAGAAATTGAGCCTGGTTGATAAATGAATCTCTCCCTCTCCCTCCCTCTCTTCCTCTCTTCCTCTCTCCCCCCTCTCTCCCCTTTCTTTATATGTATGTGTAAAAATAGATGCTGATATTCGATCATAATTTTTTAAAATTATTTTTATGAAAAAGGTTTTTTTACAAAGTAAAAGCAAAATAAATTTAAAGAAAAAAGATCAAGTAATATAAAAGAAAATAGGAATGAAACAAGAGAAAAGAGACAAAAATTGAAAAATTGAAAAAGAAAAAAAACATATAGAAGTGGCTGCCAATCTTCCTTACAGAAGTTATAAATGCTGTATATATTTTGTCTTCTCTCTCTAAGATTACATAACATCCAATCATAATCTATCAAAGTAACTAGAACTGAAAATGAAGAAGATTCTATCAAATACCTTATCTTGAGATAATGGCACAGAAACCCCCTGCAATAGGAAATATGTTCCAAATTCTGCTTCACTAATATAATATGGGAAGTTCTAATTCCATGAAATGCAAATGCTTGGAAAAGCTGGTCAAACATTGGTACAAATATCACTTTTACTAATGCAGCTATTATCCCATCTCTATGTGTTTTAAAATGACATATATGCTCATTCCATTTCCTCAAGGTCTACTCATTGAGAAGATCATGGGGAAATTCTCAATCTCTTTAGTGCACGAAACCTTCTTGAATACAGTCATGAAATATAACTGGATTCAAAATTTAAAATATCAATTACAATTTAATTTCTAATTTGGAGCTACTGTACAATATTGAAAGATTGTAATTATCAACATTTTATCTAAAAAGATGTATTTCTCATTTCATTGTTTTTAGATTGTATATGGGTTTGTTCCAGAAACAGATGTCAGAAAGCAGAATGCTTTCTACCAACAGATTTTCCCAAGTGCAGAACATCAATATATGGGTATAGTCAAATTACTGCTTCATTTCAAATGGACATGGATTGGTGCATATACTGTAAATAATGAGAATGGGCAGAGGTTTGTGCAAAATGTAGTCCCCATGTTTGCCAAGAGAGGCATCTGCTTTGCCTTCATTGAAAAATTCCCCAGAAGTACTTATTCTAATGGTCTGGTTGATTCACTGGAAGAAGGGAGTAAAGTATATTATGAAGTTATGAGAAGCACTGTTAATGTTGTGGTCCTTCATGGTGAAACTGATCACATAATACTTCTACGAATACTTTCCAACAGGTTGAAAGATGATAATGTAGCACTAAGGAACAAAGATAAAATTTGGATTATGACAGCTCAAATGGATTTCACATCAGTTCCCTTTATAAGAAATATTGACCTAGTCTTCCTCCATGGCATTTTATCCTTCGCAATTCACTCAGAGAAGATTTTAGGATTCCAGAAATTTCTTCAGTCAAAAAGCCCTATTCTGGAAAAAGAAGATAGCTTTTTCAGGGTCTTCTGGAAAAATGCATTTGAATGTTCATTCCACATCAACATGATTGAAGAGGAAGATAAGATCCTCTGCAATGGACAGGAGAAACTGGAGACTCTTCCTACATCTGTGTTTGAAATGCATATGACTGGCCACAGCTACAGCATCTATAATGCGGCCTATGTGGTGGCACATGCTTTGCACGACTTCCATTCATCCATAAGAAAGTACAGAGTGGGTGAACATGAAAACAAACTGAACTTTCTGAAGCAGCCACTATGGAAGGTAATGTCCTAAGCCTGTACTATGATGGGTTCACCATATCTGTATTGATAGTTGGTGGGTGCCATGTTGTGAAATAATGCTAGATATATTTTTATTTTTTAGAATTTAATCTTCTACTCCTGTTCCTTCCATCATTTGGCTGATACGAACATAAAACTATCATTTCACTATATTACCATGATGCAGTTTTCCTCCTTTAAGTACAATGAGCAGTGTCATCAGACAGGTTTTTACTGCCATTATCTCAAGTATCCACTTCAATAAACAATCATTCAAACTCAGGGATTATACAATTTGGAAGGGAACCAGGAACCTTATGGATCAGTTTTAAACCTCATAATTGTTCATATAGTGCCATTTTTTTCATTCCATTTAGGGGACCATCTGAAAAATAAAGAAGAATAAAGTCATGGGTTGGTCTAAAGCTTAATTTGGGTATTCCTCACCGGGGGAAGAGGAGTTATGCTTATCCTTGTAAATACATGATCTGTCTCAAATCTCTCCCCCACACAAATACACATACACAGCCTCTCTGTCTCTGTCTCTGTCTCTGTCTCTGTCTCTGTCTCTGTCTCTCTCTCTCTCTCTCTCTCTGTGTCTCTCTCTCTGTCAGAACCCATATTTTAAAGGGCCTTTTTCCTCCTTTCTAAATCCGAAATGCATTCTCTTCTCTCCCTGGGTTCTGCCATACTCCTAGAGGCGAGGGGGGAAGCGCTTGAGGGTCATTGCCTTGTTTCCTTATTGCTACAATGTAACACTTTTCTGTTTCTGCGTTTCTTCTTCTGTGAACTTTCTCTCCCCTGTTGTCCGCTAGTAAAGGGGGGAGGAGAACGGAATGTACCTCTGGCAACTGTCTTATCTCTGAGTTCACAAGGAAAGGTGCAAAGAACCACCTAAACATTGCTGCAGCCCGGATATAGCCTGATGTTATCTCCTTTTCCCCACAATGAATTTAACACCTTGGGGTTGGCCTGTTTGAACTGACTGGATGAACTATGGGGTGGGGTTATGCTTGGGATACCTTTTACTTATTGATCTGGCAGGAAACCCTCAGATCCTGTCTATTATGCCTGCTATCAGCTTCTCCTAATAAAAGCTCCTTTTGGAAGAAACCGCTTCCATGAGTTCTACTTTCTTAGAATGAGGTATTGAAGTGGGCCCTGACATTAGACAACATCTGCAGTAATAGTCAGCCTGGAAGGAAAGCCCTTACCTGGGGACTTTGCAAGACCAAGACAACGGAGCAGGGAAAGAAGAGTCCACCGCAAAGGGGGAGCCTCCCTGCTGCCAGATCCCTGCAAGCTATCCAGCTCTGAGTCTTCCTACTCATCAGAAGAAGAGGTAGTGGAGGTGCGCAGCCACAAACCTCGGTGGTCGATGGGTGTCAGGAAGAAGGAAGACTGGGAGAAAAAGGCGAGGAAGGTGACACTCCGATAAGGCAGCCACCAGCCAGGCTGGAAGGAGGAGATGGAAAGATCCCTCCATCTCAGCGAGGACAAGGAAGACCGCCCAGGGCATTTGAGCCAGTTGCTGGAGCAGGCAATCAGCTTGATGAAGATAGCCCTAGATTCCCTGAAGGAGGAGAAACCTGAACCCTACACCAGAACCATCCGTTTCGGTTGCGGAAAAAAGGACACCGAATGTGAGTCCGAAGCTGAAGCCCCAGGGCCGTCCAGTGAGACAGCTGAACCCGCTATGGTTGCTGCCACTGCCCCTACCCCCCTGGCAAGCAGATGCTGCACACCAATAGGGGAGATGCCACAGATGCAAGAAAAAGCAGTGCTCCATTCAAAAGTTCCCACCACTCGATGTGAAGTTCTGGGGTGAGTCACAATGCCTGGGGTTCTTCCTAACCCAGGTTTTAAACTATATGGAGGAGTATGGTCGAGACATCCCCCTCCAAATGTGCCAGAATCTGCAGTGCAAGCCGCCCTGGATGGCATCACAGCAGACTGGGTCGTGGACCTCTACGACACCGATGTACTGGAACTATTGAACTTCAATCAGTTCATGTTCTCCCTCAGGCACAGGTTTGAAGACCCATTGGCAGACCGAAAAGCCCGCGAAAGAATAAAAGCAGGGCAGGGCAGGGCAGGGCAGGGCAGGGCAGGGCAGGGCAGATGACCAATGGCCATGTATATCCAGGAGTTTCAAACCCTGGCCAGCAAGCTGAATTGGCCCAAGGACATCCTGCTCAGCCATTTCAAAGATGGCCTGAATTACGATCTCTATGATGCCTGCCTTCCCCGAGGAGATCCCCACCGACTGCAAGATTGGTACATCCTGGCCAAGGAAGCTGAGATTGACCTGGCCAAGTGACAGTGCAGAGGGAGACTATGGGGGAAGTTGCCATCAGAGCCATCCTGTGAGGCCACGAAGTAGCAGCCAACCACCAAAAGAACCACCGGCTGTTTCAAGTGCAGCAAAGAGGGGCACCGTGCCGCAGAATGCTGTTTGGGCACCCCAACTGAGAAGACAGACCAGACCCTGGCTGGGAAGTCCAGGAAGTCACCTGCCAAACTGAAGGAACCCACCATGAAAGGCATGGAGACCATTACGTTCCCCTCAACCACCCAGCAAGGAAAGGGAACTCCGGCCTACATAGCAGGAGCATCCATTTCATCCAACGACAATTCTGAAGATAAACCCCTGGTAAGTGGACCCATTGTGCTCCTCACCAGGATGGTAACCATACTAACCCCCACCATGCCCGAAGCTGTAGAAGTCAGGGCACTAATTGACTCTGGGTGTACCTGGTACCTTATTAGCCCAACACTAGTGGGGTATCTAGGCATACCAGTGAGGAGGCTGAAGAAACCAATTTCATTCGGTCAATTAGATGGGTCCATAGCAGGGGGGATGACAACTATTTTAGCAATGTTACCATTCCAACTCACCGTGGGCATCACATAGAGACTATAACATTCGTAGTGACCCCTGGCATGGAGTGCCCCATAATCCTAGGCATGGTGTGGCTAGCCAAATGGAATCCAAGAGTGGATTGGAGAACAGCAGAACCTAGGTTCCCAAAAGGGGAATCAACCAAAGCACCAACACAAACCCCTCCTGGGAAGCCTTGGCTGAGAAAATGGTGGTTGGGAGCAAAAAAGAACTACCTGAAATACCCAAGGAATACAGGGACCTAGCTGAAGTATTCAATGAGGAGAGGTCGGATGAATTACCACTGCATCGACCTATGCACTGTGCCATAGAGATCCGACCAGGGGCGAAGCTCCCAAAACCCAGACTATATTCTATGAGTCCCCAAGAATTAGAGGAGATGCAGAAATTCATAGATAAAAACCTAGAATGGGGGTTCATCCAACCAGCTAAACCAAAAATAGCTGCCCCTGTGTTGTTCAGGGAAAAGAAAGATGGGTCGCTTTGTCTATGTGTGGACTATAGGGCTCTGAACGTCATAAGCAAAAGCAATCTGTACCCATTACCCCTCATGAAAGACATGCTATCCCATCTGTCCAAAGGGAAGATCTTTACTAAATTAGACCTCAGGGAGGTGTATTACCGAATCAGAATCAAGGAAGGAGACGAATGGAAAACTTCATTTAATTATCCACTGGGGTGTTACCAATTCCAAGTCTTACCGTTCAGACTACAAGGGGCCCCAGCTGTCTTTATGCAGCTGATAAATGACGTATTAAGGGAGCACCTATATAAGGGAATGCTAGTTTACCTGGACAATATCCTTATATTCACAGAGACCATGGAAGAGCATGTAAAATTGGTTAGGCAGCCCTAAACAAACTGCGGGCAGCCCACCTCTATGCTAAACTGTCTAAATGTGAATTCCACAAAGAGAAAATAGACTACCTGGGATATCGCATGTCCCCCGAGGGCATAGAAATGGACTCTGAGAAAGTCAGGGCAGTGTTAGAATGGGCACCTAAACACCTAAACACCACCTAAACATCGCTGCAACCCGGAGACAGCCTGATGTTATCTCCTTTTCCCCACAACGAACTTAACACCTTGGGATTGGCCTGTTTGAACTGACCGGATGAACTATGGGGTGGGGTTATGCTTGGGAAAATTTTTACTTATCGATCTGGTGGGAAACCCTCAGATTCTGTCTTTTATGCCTGCTATCAGCTTCTCCTAATAAAAGCTCCTTTTGGAAGAAACCGCTTCCACGAGTTCTACTTTCTTAGGATGAGGTATTGAAGTGGGCCCTGACACACTCTCTCTCTGTCTCTGTCTCTGTCTCTGTCT
>NW_015386992.1:260369-267429 GCF_001527695.2 Protobothrops mucrosquamatus
TTATGTTGGTCACTTTAAAGGTGTAGGAATAGAAACTCCTATAGCACAAAAGTGAAAGATTATTCTTCACAAGTTCATGAGGCTGAAAGAAATGCCTTGATTTTTTTTTAAAAAAAATATGATCAGTTATTAGGCTCTTATTTTCTAGGGATTATTTTTAAATGGAGAAAGCAGGAATCACAAACTAGTAATAGGTAATGTGCTGTAGTTCCTATGCATAGAGCTGTTCCTATGCATAGAGTTGTTCATTTTGCTGAGTAATCACAACTGAGTTTCTCTTGAGAAGCTAATATGAAAAATGTATTTTTGTAATCAGAATAACACTACCATTTTTTGCAACTTCTATCACTTCACCATCATAGAATTGCCTTGCTCAATATCTTTATCCTTTTAATCAGTGCTTTTTTCTAAAAAAAAAAAAAAAAAAAAGGTGCCGGAACTCACACATGTCATACAACCTGCCTTGCCTACCCTACAAGGTTCCATCCACAAAACTCCATTCTGGGCATTCTATGAGAAAAAAGCCCCGCTTTTAATAATAGATTATAATTTATAAATTTTATTATCTACTTTCTATTATTTATCTGTCTTTCCTTTAAATATTTTGTTCCATATTTTGTTTACTGGATGCATTATAATCATATAATGGTCTATTGGGCAATGCTATGTATTTATTAATTAATAGTATTATCACCAACTGTCCTATATAAAACTTTTGAAAAGTTTATTATTTATGCACTTCCAAGAAAAGGAATAATATTCTTCTTTCTGATAAATAATGCTTGACTTTTCTTCTTTTCCAATTCAGCTCAACCATTTTGTAAGAAGTGTCTCATTTAACAACAGTGCTGGGGAAAAAGTTTTTTTCAACCAAAATGGAGAGTTAGAAACTGGATTTGACATTATGAACTGGATCACCTTTTCAAATCTGTCTTTCCTGAGAATCAGAGTTGGAAGGACAGATCCGCTCAGTTCCCAAGAGGAAATGCTAATCATTGATGATGCTATTGTATGGCCACATAACTTTAATCAGGTATCCTTGATTCATCTTTTGGCCTGGGTTTGGTCATCATTTCACTGTTTTGAAAACTACTTTGGAAGCCAGATTGACATTCAGCAACAGAATATTACATTTGCCCCTGGAGATTGGCTTAGCTAACCATTTCAATTAAAGATCCAATGAGGGTATACTAGGATGAATAAATATGAAGAGAGGAGAGTTATGAAGAAACAACATAGTTTTTTTTCCTTAGAACTCAAAATGAAAGGGAAAAGTTAAAAATGGAGAAAGCCACATCAACATGCAAAAGAAAAGATGTGTCAATAAACACCTTGGCAATCTGACTTTGTACCGGGGGGAGGGGGGCTGTTAATACTTTGATCAATCCACCTTTGAGACAAAAACATTTACCACCCCCTGCAAGTATCCATCAATATTTCTGCTTTGTCCTTGTTTTTTCCTGCTTCTTGCTCCACAGACACAAGCTGTCTCCTATTAAAACAAGTTTGCCAAATGTTATATTAGAACTGACTGTCCAAAAAGTGGTCTTCACAGAAAATATCAAAGAAGGAAGAAAAAGCTTCAGCCAGTTTGTAGTGAAAAGAATAACTGCCCAATGCCACCAATGGAAATTAGAATTATTTTTTTTAAATCTACATGATTTTATTAAAATATTCAGAAATAAAAGATAAAATAATATAAAAATAGGATTAAAGAAAAGCATAAGAGTAATGTGAAGTGAAAAGGTTAAAAATAGAAAAAAAGAGAAAAAGTTATAGAGAAGTGACTTTAGATTTTTACAACTGTTACAAAAAAAAATCTATTTTTTTCCTCATAAAAATTGCATTATTGGGCATTAAATGTCTAAGTTTATTGAAGAGCTAATACAAGTCACTCTCCTGCTGAAATCACTTTTTGATAACATCTTTCCCCATCATCTATTACTGAAACAACACATGTGTGGTAGGGAAGGAGACTGGATAAACAGTCCCTAATATATTGATACCAGATACAAACTTCTCCAAAGCAAACCATTCTATTCTTTCTTTTATGAGCAGATCCAGCCACTTTCTCTGTGTAATGGGAAGTGCCATTTAGGTTACAGTAAGAGCAAGATTGAAGGGAAGCCATTTTGCTGCTATAATTGTCATAAATGTCCACAAGGCAAAATCTCCAACCAGGAGGGTAAGATACAATTTCTTCACTTAAAATATATTTAAATCAATCTGTGTTTAGAAAACTCTGCAGAAGATTAAGTAGTCAACTTAGCAAACTGATCCAATGAAACATGGATACAAATAAATAAATTGCCTAGATTTTGTTTATAAGTACCGTGTTTCCCCGAAAGTAAGGCCTACCCCGAACATAAGCCCTAGCTTGATTTTTGGGGATAGGCCTAATATAAGCCCTACCCCAAAAATAAGCCCTAATTTTAAGGCGACACACCTAAAAATCAAGCTAGGGTGGGGGTGGAAGGGTGGAGCTGCCCCACATGCCCCACACCCACTTACCTTGCCGCCAGGCCTCTTCTCGCCAGCCCACTTCTTCTGAGGTGTCTTCTGCAGATGTCTTCTGCATTTCTCAGTCGGAGGCCTTTCTGGAAGGCCTGTGCAGCCAAGATCTAAGCCATGGATTGAATCCATAGCTCTGTTCTGCAAGATTTCTGCAGCCGAGGACTGAGCTATGGGTTGAATCCAAAATGCAGTCCTGACTGCAAAATGCAGGCCAGAATGCAGTTGCAGAATGTAGCTACTCCTTCGGCCACAGAAGAAGTAGACTGGCTGGGCAGGGCTGTTGGTGCCGGAGGTGAGTATAAAAGACATCCCTCAAAAATAAGACCTGATGCCTTTTTTGGTCTTATTTTTGGGAAAATATGGGTAGTACATCCCCAAACAAATAATTTTGCAATGCTGAAGTTATGGCAACTATACCAACACATTTGATTTTCAGATATTAAACAACTTTTTTTTGGACATTGTATTGTTAAATTCTGATTATTTTATGTAATTTATGGAGTTCTATTTTATTTTCTAGACATAGATGACTGTTTTCAGTGTGCAGAAGACCAATACCCCAGTGACAAGCAGGATATGTGTCTCCCCAAAGTTATAACATTCTTGAAGTATGAAGAAACCTTGGGAACCATTTTCACTAGTTCAGCTCTTTTCTTTTCTTTGGTTACAGTTGGTGTCTTCTGTATCTTTATTAAACATCAGAACACTCCCATTGTCAAAGCCAACAACAGGGATCTCACATATGCTTTCCTTGTGGTTCTTCTGTTATCATTTCTTTGTGTTTTGCTATTCATTGGACAACCCAACAAAGTGACATGTGTTCTTCGCCAAACAGCCTTTGGCATTATCTTCTCAGTGGCCATTTCTTGTATTTTGGCCAAAACCATCATTGTGGTTATAGCTTTCATAGCCACCAAACCAGGGTCCATGATGACAAAATGGGTAGGGAAAAAATTAGCCATTTTCATTGTGCTAGGCTGCTCATTTATTCAAGAAATTCTTTGTGCTACATGGCTGACAAGTTGTCCCCCATTCCCAGATGCTGACATGAATTCAGTGGCACAAGAAATAGTTCTGGTGTGTAATGAGGGATCCAACTCCTTTTTCTACTGTGTCTTGGGCTTTTTGGGCTTCCTTGCTTTTGTCAGTTTCACAGTGGCTTTCCTAGCAAGGAAATTGCCTGATGTCTTCAATGAAGCCAAATTTATCACTTTCAGTATGTTGGTCTTCTGCAGTGTGTGGTTATCTTTTGTTCCAACATATCTGAGCACAAAAGGAAAATATATGGTTGCTGTGGAGATCTTCTCCATTATAGTCTCTAGTGCTGGGTTACTGATTTGCATATTTTTTCCCAAATGCTATATTATAGTTTTGAGGCCTGATATGAACAACAAAGATCAGCTAAGAAAACAAAATAACATTTGCATAGAATAGCATAAAGATAATTAATAGTTCCTGTTACTTTGGGAAAGTTGAAATACTCATTGACATAATCTAATATAACTAATATAATATAATCAAGAGGTAACCTCTTAGGAATTCTCCATAATTATTTCCTTATGAATTATATGGAAAATTACATGGCAATTCTTGTACACTTATTTTAATTGTGTTCAGTTGAATATACACTTTAAAAAAGCTTTTCAGATATTTTACTGCTTTTTGATATAAAAAAACATTCCAGTGAATATGTTGAATATGCAGTAGATTTTTTTTTTATACCAACAGTAATAAGTTAAAAAAAACTACTTGCTAAAAACAAATCCAAAAATTCAAAATAAAATCTATGCCTACATTTTGATCCCACATGCAAATCTTTCAAGTCATAAAAAGATAAGAGATTGTACTTTTAAAACAAAAAGAAAGAAGAAAGAATGAAATGAAACAAAATGACATGGAACAGAGAGGTGCATCAAGATGTCTCCAATAATGTAAATCAGGAAGTTGCTCTATAGTATTTCTTCTTTCCTTTTATTTTCTTTCTAATAGCAGATCAATTTTACCACCTTGAATCACATCTGGAATGAAACTGGTAACCAAAAAGGTTTGTAAACCAGAGGTATTACATAGGCATACTGTGGTATGTCCACCATTGCCCACACCACATAAAGGGTGTGTATGTGTGTATTTGTACACACACAGAGATGCATATTTATTGTTTGTTTGTTTGTCTGTTTGTTTCTGAGTATGTATGTGTATTTATATATGTTTCTATATCCAAGATGTAGGTTGAAAGCCTGTTTGGTGCATAGTAAAGGTATAACACCAAAAACGGTGAGACTCTGAGTTCTAATCTCACTTTAGGCACAAAACCAACTTGGTGACTTTTGGTCCATCTCTCTTAGACCTAGTAAGCAGACAATGGCAAACCATTTCTGAAATTTATCTACCCTGTAGCTGTTCATGCTGTAGAAGTTCAGTTCCATGCTCTGGGGTCAAATTACAATAAAGTCTGAGAGTTCATGGGCTTCATGAAAATCATGAACGTTTTGCAGGTAACCTTAGGCCTAAAACATTTAGATTGCTATATGCTAAACCTTATCTGTATCTCAGAGCAGATGTGTGATCTGTGAATGTTGGAGATTTCCACAACTCTGTTGCCCTGATCTATTTGTGGTTGAGAACTATTTATACCTCTGTGGAATGGCAGAGTCAGTTCAAATAATCTGCCCCAGGTACCTAATCAACTTTATTGGTTTCTGGAAGTCTCTTTGGCAAGAGGCTTGGTTCACTGAAAATCATTGTTAACATGAGCCAAAATCTTCACTCCTCATGGGCAAAGTCTTGGGCAGCAATTGGAACACTGTCTTGCCATATTTGGGGCTTATTTTAGATTGGATAACACCCTTTTTAGATTTTCCTCTACCGCATGTAGTTTGAACCTTTGCTATAACTTCTGCAAGGACCAGGTGAAAAAATGACCATCTGGACCATGAGGTTGTAGAAGGCTTCTGAATGAACAAAGGAGCTACTTATTTCTCTGAAAGAACTTGTGGTGCATCCCCATCTGAAGAAGCTATTTCTGAATTCTGCAGTCAGATAACTGCCAGTCAGTTTCTATCCTTCCCTTTTTGGGAAAACTTGTTGAGTTCATGATAGTGGCCTGAAGAAGCTGATTGTGTAGATCCTTTTCAGACAGTTATCAGCTCAGGTATCACACTGAGATAGCTTTGGTCATTCTTCTGGATAACTTACATGAGGACTTGAATGGGAAATGTCCCATTCCTCTTCCTTTTGAACCTATTGATACCATCAACCATGGTATCTTCTTGGATCACTTCTGAAATGGGAAGGACTTTTTAATGGTGGTTTTGCTCCTACTGTCGTGTATTATTCTGGTCTGCTGTAGTGGGAGATAAGAGGTGGCCCATTCTTTTACATTTATGTGACCCGTCCAGGAGATATAATCTAATATTTGAGGTGAAATACAATTAATAAGTTGATGATGGCAATTCTATACCACTTCATATGCTGTAAGGGAAAAGCTGCCAGTGAAAGTGCCCTATACTGATGCCTGTAAGTGTCTAAATGGGAAGAACAGAAGCTGAGCAAGATGATATGCCATTTGTGTGTTGAGTTTCTCCATCAGTCCCAGTTGTGTCACAGATAGCTATGCCTATGTGACTGGAATCAAATGCCAATAAGATATAATGTGCCATTGAACTTCTTAATGATTTCTAGAAGGTTCTTTAGCATTACAGTAATTTTTAATTCATTTACAGCACAATTTTTAATAATTCTTTTTATTAATATCCCACTTGTAGATGATATATTTATTTTTATTCATTTTATGTTGTTTGAATTTGCTTGTATTGTATTGTATTTTAATTTATTTTATTTTTTGTATTTTGTTTTATTATATATATTTATTCTATATATTTTATAATTTTTGTTGTTTTTTTCTTTTTCTATTTTGTACATTCTCAACACCTTTGAGACTATGGTGGTATGTCAAACAAAGAAGTTAGCAATGTCTTGTGAATTAACATAAGGCCATTTTGCTTTGAAAACCAACTAACTTTTTCCTGTCTTTACACAAAAACTGAAAAAATGTTTTTTTCTCTCCTAAGCCCTCATTGCTCTTAGTAATTGCAGGATGCTGGACCTCTTGTGAGTCATAAAGGACTCAAATGTCTATACCCAAATGCACAGAGTATGAACAGCAAACAGGGTGAACTAGAAATTCAGGTTAATGAGGGCAGATTCAATTCAATTCAATTCAATTCAAATTTAATTTATATACCGCCCTTCTCCCATAGGACTCAGGGCGGTTCACAGCATATTTAAAAAACAGATACTATACACAAATACCAAAAATACAAAAATACAACAATATAAACCCCAATAAAAACCGAATTAAAAACCAAATATTGACGGCTGTGTTTCCAATTAAAATTACTTCTAAAATCATCCCTACCTAAAATCCTCCCTAGGTCAGGCCCGCTTGCTGGAAAAGCCATGTCTTGAGGGCGCGGCGGAAAGTAAGGAGATCCGGAATCATCCGGATCTCGGGGGGCAGTTCGTTCCAGAGGGTGGGGGCACCCAC
>NW_015386992.1:268201-271684 GCF_001527695.2 Protobothrops mucrosquamatus
AAACCTGGTGGGCAGATGTCTACAAGAGGTACTCCTCCTTCTACGCCCAACCAGGTCTCAGTGATACCCGCCAGGTCCGCACCCCCCTCTAAAATAAGATCTTGTATGAGGGGGGCCTTATTTACCATGGACCTGGCATTACATAACAACAGCCGATGGTCCCGGGCCGGGGGATCTAAGTCTCCTGGAGGCCGAGTAGGGACCTGAGGACCGGAGCACCCACAAGCTTGTATGATATAGTTGCCATAATGGAAACATGGTGGGACGAAACCCACAAATGGAACACACAGCTAGAGGGATTTAAATTATTTAAAAGAAACAGATCAAATAAAAGAGAAAGTGGAGTTGCTCTATTTGTAAGAAATAACTACATCTCTACAGAAATAGAGCACAACAATGATGAAAATTGTCTTGAATGCATTTGAGTCAATATAAAAGGGGGAAAAACAACATTACCATAGGTGTATACTAAAGGCCACCCAACCAAACACAGGAAATAGATGAACTTTTTGCTAGTCAGCTAACTAAGGTATGTAGGAAGCACATCACAATAGTAATGGGGGACTTTAACTACCCTGACATCAACTGGGAGACAAACTCTGCACCAAGTGGAAGATCAAACAGATTCCTGAAAAACCTAGCAGACAACTTTGGCTCCCAAAACGTAAAGAAGGGAACTAGGGGATTAGCCATTTTGGACCTAATTCTCACTAACAGAGATGAAATGATAGATGTTGAACCATAGGAACCTTGGGAGGAAGTGATCATTCAATATTGGAATTCAACATTATGGAAGCACAAGCAATAAAACACAGTCAAACTAGAGTCTTGGACTTCAAGAGAGCTAATTTCAATAAACTTAGAGAGGGTTTGGGAAGAATTCCATGGATGAGAATCCTCCAGGGGAAAACAACTCAAGAAGCTTGGGAAATTTTGAAAAGTGAGATAATAAAGGCAAAGTCTAGCACAATACCAACAAAGAGGAAAAATAACAGCTCTCAAAAGAAACTAGCATGGCTGCATAAAGAACACTCTGATCAATTGAAAGATAAAAAGGACAAGTATAGAAAGTGGAAAGAGGGACACATAACTAAATCAGAATATCAACAAATAGCCCGAGCCTGCAAAGATGAAGTGAGGAAAGCTAAGGCTCAAAATGAACTAAGGCTTGCAACCAAAGTCAAAAATAACAAAAAAAGCTTCTTTCAACATGTAAAAAACAAGAAAAAAGTGAAGGAAACGATTGGTCCATTAGTGGGTGAAAGTGGCAAGAAGGTGACAAGCAACAGGGAGAAAGCAGAACTATTTAACTCGTTTTTCACATCTGTCTTTACACAAAGGGAAAAAACAGACCAACCTATCAAAAATAGTGCCATAAAAAACAAAATAGAAATACAAGTTAAGATAGGCAAGAAAATGGTAAGTGAACACCTGTCCAGCCTAGACGAGTTCAAATCACCAGGACCAGATGGATTACACCCCAAGGTTCTTAAGGAACTGGCAGATGTGATCTCAGAACCACTGAACTATATTTTTCAAAGATCCTGGAGCACTGGGGAACTACCAGAGGATTGGAAAAGAGCTGATGTAGTTCCCATCTTCAAAAAAGAGAAAAAAGGAAAATAAAAAGGACCCAGGAAATTACAGACCTATCAGCCTGACCTCAATACCTGGGAAGATTCTGGAAAAGATAATCAAACAACGAATCAGCAAACACCTACAGGCAAACAAAGTCATTACTAAAAGCCAACACGGGTTTGTCAAAAACAGATCATGCCAGACAAATCTTATTGCATTCTTTGATCAAGTGACAAAATTAGTGGACCAGAGAAATGCTGTGGATATAATTTACTTGGACTTCAGTAAGGCATTTGATAAAGTAGATTACAATCTACTACTTGACAAGATAGAAAAATGTGGGGTAGACAGCATCACCACCAGATGGATTCGTAGCTGGCTGACCGGCTGTACTCAGCATGTGGTCCTCAATGGAACTGCATCTACATGGAGGAAATGTGTAAGTGGGGTGCCCCAGGGCTGTGTTCTGTACCCAGTGCTCTTCATCAATGATTTGGATGAGGGGATAGATGGGGAACTCATCAAATTTGCAGATGACACCAAGCTGGCAGGAATAGCCAACACTCCAGAAGACAGGCTTAGGATACAGGAGGATCTGGACAGACTTGGACATCCATTGCTTCTTGTCTTGCCTTCAGGTGCTTTGGAGAATAGCTTGATTCCCTCTTCTTTGTGGAAACCCCTGAGATATTGGAACACTGCTATCATGTTACCCCTAGTCCTTCTCTTCAGTAAACTAGACATACCCAATTCCAGCAACCGTTCCTCATATGTTTTAGCCTCCAGTCCTCTAATCATCTTTGTTGCTCTTCTCTGTACTCTTTTTAGAGTCTCAACATCTTTTGTACATCGTGGTGACCTAAATTGGATAAAGTATTCCAAGTGCGGCTTTACCAAGGTGGTATTAACACTTCACATAATCTTATTTCTAACCCTCTGTTAATGCAGCCTACCACTGTATTGGCTTTTTTGGCAGTTGCAGCACAGTGCTGGCTCATACTTAAGTGATTGTCCACTAGGTCTTCGAGATCCCTCTCACAGTTACTACTATACTATACTTATATTATACCTGTGTATTTGGGGTTTTTTGCCTAAATGTAGAACCTTACTTTTTTCACCATTTAATTTCATTTTGTTAGAAAGCGCCCAATGTTCAAGTCTATCAAGATTTTTCTGTATCTTAAGCCTATCTTCTGGAATGTTGGCTATTCCTGCCAGCTTGGTGTCATCAGCAAATTTGATTAGTTCCCCATCTATCCCCTCATCCAAATCATTGATGAAGATGTTGAAGAGCACTGACTCAGAACAGAGCCCTAGGACCCCACTACACACTTCCCTCCATGTAGATGCAGTTCCATTGAAGAACACATGCTGAGTATGGCTACAAATTCATCTGGTGGTGATGCTGTCTAACCCACATTTTTCTATCTTATAATGTAGTAGGTTGTGGTCCACTTTATCAAAGGCCTTACTGAAATCCAAGTAAATTATATCCACAGCATTCCTCTGGTCCACTAATTTTGTCACCTGTTGAAAGAATGTAATAAGATGTAATAAATAAATAGTCAGTGTTTTATTTGGTCCTGAATTGTATGGACTTATGCTCATTGCCAGTCTCATTGTGATTCTCCCCCCCTGGACATGATGCATTCAATAAAACCTAGTTCATGTGTTTATTCTCCTAGTACCATCCTCTGGATAGTTATTTCACTGCAAAAGTGTAGTGGAAAATGTTTTCACCAGTGATTTTCAATCAATTTCCATAGGTGATTATTTCCCCTGTAATTATTAAATCAACCGTGATTACTTCTACAGCTTAAAAAAAAATACCATAGATAAATAACAAGGGTAATAGGTACCTAGACAGGTATAATTTCATCTGGCTACTATCACAACTGTTCAGAC
>NW_015386992.1:275497-277831 GCF_001527695.2 Protobothrops mucrosquamatus
CAGACAACACTTCAAAAATAAGTTAACTGAAGTCAGTGTGTCTGATTTAAATATCAAAGTAAATATATATGTTTTGGAATCTCGATGTACAATATAAACACAAGATGGTGAGAGCTTTGGCATTGGTTGTAGTAACATTGACATTTCATATTGTTATGAACAGGTCTTCTGTGAAATGTTCCAAGAGTCACTCTCTTTCTATTCTTCACAAATACTATTATCCTGGTGACTTTACCATTGGTGGCATTCTTTCCCAGATTTACATATTTTCCAATCTATTAAACTTTGAAGAAGATCCTTCTGCTGAAGTATTTGATTTCACCAAGTAAGGTAGACCATGTTTTTCTATTGGTTTGTAATTACATTATATTCTTAGTGAGCTAGTCTAACTAACACTAAAATTATTTCTCTGAATTCTTAGGAGACTTATTTGCAATACTTTCTTCCCAAGAAACTCTTCGCTTTTCCTTTCCACAGCTATTACGTTTATGATATCAAACTGGGGGTTTTCATGAAGACATCAATACATATAGGCTATTGGTGGTGATCATATATGTTAATCATCTCCTATTTTATATAGCTGTTATGTCATGCAAAAAGATTGCATTGAACAGCAACAATGGAGCATATGTCTTTAGATTTTGTATGTTTTTGGGAAGAGACTCTACTGACTAGAGTGAGCTTTTCTTTCAGTGATACCATCATGGAAATGCATAACAAAGTTTGTTCAGAATATTTTAGGAATAATTAGAATGAATGTTTCTAAAAGTATTTTATCATCAAGGACAAGAATTGTCTCCAAGGAAAAATATTGTTCTCATTTCATAATATTTTAGTTGATGCTTTAGCTATTAATACAATTGTGCCTGCTTATAACCTACAGTTTTTTTGGCAAGATGCCTCAGAATATTTGTTATCAAGCCAGGATAATGGTTTGAATATAAATGTGCTCCAACTATTTAAGAGAACATTTTTATTGCTCCTTCCCTTCTGCTTCAGAATAATACATGTTTCCCTATGCTGGAATTCACTTCTTTGGCATTATATAAATGTCGTTTGATTTTTAAAAGTGTTCATATAAAAATGCTACAAACAAAGCATCTTAGACAGTTGTCTACAGAATTACTGCATTAAAGATTGTACTAAACTCATCCCCAATGAAAGTTTCATCTTTCCAGTGATTCTCATCCAAGTTCTTTACTGTCAATTTTTTGTCCTCCTGGAAAACCATAGCACAGAATGATCTCTTAGCTCTCCTAGCCATGGAGCTAGAGATAAAGCAACAATTCAACAATACAGTAGGTATATGATATTTCCCCACAGCCTAGGTGTTCACAGGATAATAAAAATATACCTTCATGCCAGAAAATTACCTATCCAATATGACTTGTCCAACAGATGGTAGAGGTCCCTCTTTGGTGAGATTTAATGTATTGCCACTTCAAACATTTTCAGGAAAGTTTAACAATATAGCTTTTGCAGAGCAAACTTGTCTTTGTGACTGAAGGAACCTGATAACATGCCCCACATGTTTCTTCAATGTCCTTTCTATAGCAAACTTCGTAACTACAGTAACCAACAAAAGTTCCATATGTTCTGAGGATGATCTTATTTTCTGGGTAGAACCTTAACTTCACCAAACAATAACCTTGCTAAATTTCTTAAAGTAGTGGGGGTTTTTTTCTTCAAGAAAGCATCAGGCTTTTGGGTTTATAGCTACAGAAAAAAAAATAATGTTATATTTTGACACACATGACTGATCACACTACACACTTCCTCAACAATTATTCAAGACATTTGGCAACATCCATGCAATTGTAAATGTTTAGAATTGATTTGGATACTAACCAGACCATTTTTTCCCCACAAAGTGATAGGGCTGAGATTTAAACATTTAGAAATTCAATCAATCAATCAGAATAGAGCTGGAAGGGACCTTGTAGGTCTTCTAGTCCAACCCTCTGCTCAACCAGGAGACCCTATGCCATTTTAGACAAGTGGCTGTCCAGTCTCTTCTCAAAAACCTCCAGTAATGAAGTACCTACAACTTCTGATGGCAAGCGTTCCACTGGTTAATTGTCATTATCAATATGTACTTATGGAATTCCAATTCATAATGAGTTGTCTTTTCTTTCTGCCTTGTGGCACAGAAGTACAATCTAACAAATACAAATTCATGTATTTTATTCATGTCTTTTTTTTTTTTATTGAAAATTTTTAAAAGTTTTACAATATATCTCCCCCCCTCCCTCAACCCACCCTTCCCCACCCCCCTCCCTTCCCCCCGACTTCCCAGAGCTACACACAGGGTTTACAATACAATAATTATATTCT
>NW_015386992.1:278554-284676 GCF_001527695.2 Protobothrops mucrosquamatus
TTGTTGTTATTGTTGATGTTGTTATTATTATTATTATTGTTGTTATTATTATTGTTATTATTATTATTATGGTTCCTGTTTTATATTTTAAAGAAGACACATAGAATGTTTTTTATTGTTATTGCAGCATATTAACTCAGAACTACCAACATATTCTGGCTTTGCAATTTGCAGTCGAAACAGTTAATGAAAATCCAAGCATCTTGCCTAATGCCACTTTGGGGTTCCATGTGTTGAACAGCAATTTCCGTGCCAGGTGGACTTATTGTGCCTCAGTCGAACTGCTCTCTACCCGGGCCAGGTTTATCCCAAATTATAAATGTGATATCCAGACCAATATAGTCACTGTTATTGGTGGTCCTAACACTAATGTTTGCCATTTTATGGCAAGCATTTTATGCATCTACAAAATTCCACAGGTGAGTTGCCCTCATTCAAATAACAACTGAAAAAAAAGTGGAGGGTGGTTATATGCTTTTGCCAGTATTTAGAAAATAAAGGTTTTTTTAAAAGAAGCAAAAGAGACAGGGATGTCTTCTGAAGTGAAAACATTTAAATTTTCTTACAATTCTGACTCATCAGTCAAAGCAGCTAATGAGTTTTTTTTTTAATCTTTGAGCTGGTCAAAAGCTACATGATATATTTTCATATGCTGAACTAAATGTCTGAATGTTTAAACACACATATTTTAAAACCAAAAACTTCCAATTATCCTCAGTAAAAAAAAAATGCACTTCTGTCCCTGCTTTCTGTCATTTGTGCCATTCAGAGACTACCTTAATGCTCTTCTAAATTATTGTGATGCCATCACATTGTGATGCCAAACTTATTCAGAGTTGCCTATTGAGGAATGAAGTTAAACTATGTAACTTCAAACAACCTTTCTGATTGATTGATTATGCACTATTAAGTTGCTGTTGACTCATTGAGACCACAGAGACAGATGTTTTCCAGGATGAACTGTCTCAATCTGGGCTACATGTCTTCCAAAACTCCATCCACTGCTGCTACAATGCAGTCTATCCACTTTGCTACTGATCATTATTTCTTTTCTTTCCCTTACCTTTTCCATCATTACAGACTTTATAAGACAGCACTATGTGTCCCAGATAAGATGATTTAATTATTGAGATAGAAGTATGATTGCTGTATGTTCCATTTTGGACTAGGGTGGGGGTGTAATCAATGATATTCTTTAGAGGTTCTGTAGCACTGATGATGCTACCTAGTTTGGGTAATGAAACATCTGCAAAAAACCAGCCAAGCTCAGAAAGCACCAAGGACACCTCATTTCCATGTCGGTCCAGTGTCTAGAATGGAGTACTGCAGGCTACTTTTGCTGATTGCTGGCTGCCAGTAGTTCAGCAGTTTGATTCTCACAGGCTCAAGGTTGACTCAGCCTTCCATCCTTCCAAGGTTGGTAAAATGAGGACCCAGATTGTTGGGGGCAATAGGCTGACTCTGTAAATTGCTTAGAGAGGGCTATAAAATATTGTTTAGTGGAATATAAGTCCGAATGCTATTGCTATTGCTGTTTCAACCTGAGCTACAAATATTTTTCTTTATTGGCTTTTTACCTCTAAAAGTTAACTGGCTAGTTGAATACTGATTTATTTTAATCTTGTGCTGTTCTCTCTCTCTCTCTGTCTGTCTGTCTCTCTGTCTGTCTGTCTCTCTCTCTCTCTCGCTCTCTCTCTCTCCATCCATCCATCCATCCATCCATCCATCCATCCATCCATCCATCCATCCATCTACTTTGCTGCTTTGAATAAACAAGAGTAAAGAGGGATAAAAAGATAGTATACTACTGAAAGTCCATGTTTCCCCTAAGCTACGGTAATACATATTTATTTCCCAAAAATTCCATTCTTTTTTACCATAATTAAAGATATATTTAATCTTTAAATATTCCATTTAATAAATCTAGTCTTCTAATCTTTTAACTCTTATTCAAAACATTTTTTCAATCCACTGTAATTTTCTTAAAATCAATCACATTTAAATATCTAAAATATGTCTGTATATATAAGCCATTCTAACTCTTTTATATTACTCATATCAAGAAATAAGAGAAGAAAATAGAAGAAAGAGAAAGTACTATGTTATTTGAGGGACTGCTCCCTCTTAAAGTAAAATTCATATCCAAAATCTTTCTATTTATTTAACCATGTTCAAACAAGTATTTCTTTTTTAAATATTCTTTCTGATAAGTCTCATCATCTATTTTCTTAATTTTCACTTTGGCCTTCTTCTTTTGCCCAATATCTTTAGTCAATATATTCTGCTGAATCAAAGAGCCTTTCCATATTTTTGTAGGTGTCATTGTAGATATAAAAAATAAGTCAAGTACAATATCTTTGTAAGAGGCATTTGCTCTTTCATGTTTGTTGATAATCTTTTTCTTTCTTTTTCTCTCTGTATCTCTTATCATTTTTTGTATCTCCAGTTCTAGTGGTGTTCCTGACATCTCTGCAATCCATTTTGACCAGTCTTTTTTCTTATCCTCAAATTTGTCTTGTGGTCTTAAAGTATAAGTTGCCTTTTCCAAAACCAATATTTCTTGTAATATCTTCGAGACCGCCTCCTGCCGCAGATTACCTCCTGACGCAGATTACCTCCCATCGGCCTGTACGCTCCCACAGAGTGGGTCTCCTCAGGGTGCCGTCGGCCAGACAGTGCCGGCTGGTGACCCCAAGGGGGAGGGCCTTCTCGGTGGGAGCTCCCACCCTCTGGAATGAACTACCCCCAGAGATCAGGGTGATCCCTGATCTCCCTTCCTTCCGCCGCACCCTTAAGACATGGTTATTTCAGCTTGCTGGACTGGCCTAGGGGAAATTTTTAGCGGGGGTTTTAAAATATTTTTAAATTACTTAGGCCAATTGTTAATATTTGTATTTTAATTATGTTTTAACTGTAGTATTTGGTATTTTGTAGTTGTTTTATCTGGTTGTTAGCCGCCCTGAGTCCGCAAGGAGAAGGGCAGGATATAAATATAATAAACATAAACAACAACATAAACATAATTTTTCCCATTTGGGTTAAATCATACTTCTTTACTGTGTTAAGTTCCATCTTTGAGTCTCTATCCTCGAACTTGTGTTCAGTTATCTGTATTATTTGCTCCTTCTCTATTGGTATTTCCTGGGATTTTTTGTTGTTGTAAAGTTAAATTGGAGATGAATTGGTTTATGTTTTCAAAGTTATTTTGGATTTCTTTGTGGTTTGAAGTCATTGTTGTTTGAATTAGTTGCAGTCTCTGATTTTCCATAGTGATCAAGAATCAAAGTTTTATTTTCTCTGCAAATAGCTTTAGAGTCACAGTTTAGTAGATATTTATAATCCAAAAAGGTTCAAAAAGGTTTCCTGAAGTTTATAATCCTCTCTTCTACAACCCAAATTGATTTATTTATTTTTTTGTCACAACTGTTCTTTATTGTTATAGCTTTGAAGGTCACAAGCACAGATTAGTTTTTTCCAGATTTTGCCAAGTCCTGTATAAAAGTCATAGCTGTCATAGTCTTTATCGACCACTAGATGTCAGCACCAGTTTATTTTTCAAATTATCAAAATAGAAAATTGCCTTTAAAATGAGAATCTTAACCATTCAACAATTCCAAACTTATCCAAATTTAGGTTTTATATTCATCTCATTTCATTTCTGTATGTTTTGGTCCTCCATAAAAGGTTTAATTCGCTGCTTACATTCCAATCCTCCTTCACATTCAGAGGTTTTTTGCTTCTTGGGAATTTTTGTTTCCAGGAAAGTTAATAAGTAGGATAGAGAAAATCAATGATCTTACCCAAATTCAATCAGCTTAAAATAGTGCTTTTTGACTTCAGTTGTTTGTTGCTTGGACTAGACTGAAGTTAGGCTAGCCTTTCTCCTGTTGGTTTCTGGAAGGTTTCTGGAAGGCTTCTCCTGGACCGATAGGGTCAACCACCATCTCTCCGTTGTCCGCAGGACTTCCTTCCTTCTTTGCCACCTCTTCGGGGCAGCTTCTGGCCCATTTAGGGTCCCCTAACAGGAAGAAATTCAGCGAGAGGGCAGAACCCTGAAATCCCTTGGCAGCTGCACTACTGCGCAAGACCAGAAGTCCGAGAGGGAAACTAATATTGTTGCAATATATTTAAAGTATTCAACTAGGGGAAATAATATGTGTATATGTCTTTGGGTTCTATTTTAATACTGAAAGTCCTTTCTTAATGTTTTCTGATGTCTTGTTTGTTTTGGTTTTTGTTTGTTTCTGTAATAACTCTTTTTGAGTTTTATATTTTATTTGTTTGAATAAAAACACATTATAATATTCATTAATATTAATAATATTTTTTTAGTTTGCCTATGGTTCAGCTGCAATGATGAATGACAAATCCCAAGAAGTTTTCCTTCATCAGCTATTCCCAAATCTTGACCATCACTATAAGGGGATTCTCCAGCTATTGCTGTATTTCCAGTGGACATGGATTGGTATTATAAAAGATGACATCGGAGACAGTTCCATGGAAAACATACTATCCATTTTTGCCCACGAAGGTGTCTGCTTTGATTTTGTAGAAACATTTCCACAAATAGGTTTTTCTTCAGAAATCAACTCAATAGCATTGGAAGGACTGAAGACAATTAGCATTATTATGGAAAGGACAGCCAATGTAGTATTTGTACTGAGTGAAATTCAAAGTATTATGGTTTTAAGAATTATGCTTCAATTCTCCAAATTTCATGAAATACCAATGAAAGTAAAAGTATGGATTTTCACTGCCCAAATGGATTTCACATCACTTCCGCTACTACGGAGCTGGGACATGGATTTCATCCATGGGGCTCTCTCCTTTGCAGTTCACACCAAAGATGTTTTCAGCTTCCCTCAATTCCTTCGAACCAGAAAGCTTCCATCAGAAGAAGATGATGGTTTTTCCAGGGATTTCTGGGAAGAAGCATTTCAATGCTCTTTCTCTCATTCCAATATAGAAACAAAGTCAGGGGGAATATGCACTGGAGAGGAGAAGTTAGAAACCCTTCCTGGATCTGTTTTTGAAATGAGTATGACCAGCCACAGCTATAGCCTCTATAATACTGTTCATGCAGTGGCAGAAAGTTTGCATGGTCTGCATTCCTGGACAACGAACAAAAGGGCAATCAATGAAGATGGAGGAAGAGAGCTTCTCAATCAACAACCATGGAAGGTAACTTCTTATGAATACTAATGCAGGAAACCTTATTTCCTCTTGGGCCCTAGCAATACTGCCCAACTGGACCATAACAGTCCAGACTACTATCACAATTTTCAAGTTTTTATATTTTATATTGATCTCCACACTGATAGACAATATCTTTTAGAAACTTCTTACAAATTAGAAATAAGAAAACAAAACCTTAGAGCACTCCAAAAAATATAGAAATTAGTGTCCACCTTTTCTCCTTTTCATTACAAAAGGAAACAATTCTCCATAAAAGAGTTTTTTTTTCCAATTTCCAGCTTTTACAGGCAGTCCTGAATGAAAAATGATCATTATTAGAACCAGTCACCAAGACATCCAAGAGAATCAGGAAGAGCTTCCCCATTCATTCAGGTTCAAACAAAACTTATAGATTAGACTACAGTGACTAAAGCCAAATCTCTTCAACAACCACATTTTAACTTTAAAATATAATGACGGATTTAGGATTTCAGCTGTGACTTGACTGGAGGCATCTTTCATTAGTTCTAGTCCTGACTTAGGTACAAAACCAGTCTCTTTTGCCATGCAAAAAACCAGGCAATGAAAGACATAGAGCAGGGGTGTCAAACTGCTGGCCCATGGGCTGGATGCATCATGCGGAAGCCGCACCCACCCCATCTCCAGCAATGGGAAAAAGTCATGAAATGTTGCAACACATTACATGATGTGGCGAGTCTGACACCCCTGACCATAGACGACATCGTCGTCTTCTTCTTCTTCTTCTTCTTCTTCTTCTTCTTCTTCTTCTTCTTCTTCTTCTTCTTCTTCTTCTTCTTCTTCTTCTTCTTCTTCTTCTTCTTCTTCTTCTTCTTCTTCTTCTTCTTCTTCTTCTTCTTCTTCTTCTTCTTCTTCTTCTTCTTTTTCTTCTTCTTCTTCTTCTTCTTCTTCTTCTTCTTCTTCTTCTT